>NC_056728.1:1291041629-1291164129 GCF_019279795.1 Protopterus annectens
TTTTTCCACATAAATAATTAACTGCAACACAGTGTTTAGTTTCTCAAGTTTTACATTAATATAGTATTTAGTATGCTTTTGTTATTTTTCATTTTATTGTACTGATAGGTGGTCTAGAATGGGTGAGAAATTTTAATTCATGATATAGTTACAACAGATACACAAAATAAAAAAATACAAAGTTTGAAGATACAGCAAACAGTATTATATACAGATTAACTAACAATGAAGCAGGCTTATCTTAATACCTTAAAATACTAATCAGTAGTCCATTACCAACATAACCTGAGACTTGTCTGCATTTGAACATTTTTGTGTGACACTACCACAGTAAAATTGCTATATCTACTGGAAAGGTAGATAGAGATGATAGCAGTTTATTTCACTGAATTTCATTTTGTTGAAGCAGAAACTCACTGGCAGAAATTCACTAAAAACTCATGTAATATTAGATATGAAGGTACTTTACTGTAGTTAGCTGGAAACACTGTAGGTCATGAGACTGAGAAACGAAAGTCTTAATTACCCAAGCTCATGCTTCAATAGGTGTCAGTCTCTCCCTTACGAACCAAGTCTTATGCACTGTTCAGCACGAATTCTCCAAACACTGTAGCTCATTTAATAAGGCTTTATTAGATGTTTATAATATCCGAATACTGTCTCCATTAACAGTTCTGATAAACAATTCAAGTTGCTGTAGATTATTCTGATTGTCCTGAACAATGTCAACTGACATAGTCTCTAGATGACCTATTTTCTGTGCTCGTGCTAAACATCTTTTCTGAAGTAACAGGTCAAAGGAACTTACCTTCCTTAACTGCCCTGCCATCCTGAACACAGCATACTATATTCTCTTTTTCACTAATTTTGCTCTATTGACTATTCTTCCTCTTCTTTTTGCTTTTTCCGGTTAGGGGTTGCCACAGCGGATCACCTGTCTGGTCATGATTGGCAGTGGAGTTTTACGGTGTCGAGTTGCCAGCCCGGCGCCCAACCTTCCACAGAAAGAACACACACATGCACGCAGTCACGCCTAGAACCAATTTAGAGTGTCCAATCCACCTACAGCATGTCTTTGGGATGTGGGAGGAAACCGGAGCACCCAGGGGAAACCCATGTGACCACAGGGAGGACATGCAGACTCCACACATAAGGCAACCCATACAAGGATCAAACTGGAGAACCTCTTGCTGTGAGGCAGCAAGGCTAACCCCTGCACTACCACATCCACCCCTTGATACTTTATCTTGTTTTTAGCTTAATTTATTGACAAGTACTCTCTGCAATCTTTCCTTGACAAACTGTTATTTCAGAAAGGTCACCATTCAGTGAAAGACTCTTTGTTTCTGCTTTCTAAAATGTATGCATAAATGAAACATCATTTCTAGGCCTGTTATGTTCTTTATGCCTGTCTAATGCCTAATAACTATTGTCCAATGAAAAACACTGATCTAACAACTCATCTCACTGAAATCCTACTTCACTGAATCACAATTCATAGAAAACTGTAGATATCTATAGACAATCATCTTGGTGCAGTTAATGTACCTGCAGTCATTCACTGTGTATGTTTTGTTGTGAGTGTGTGTGTGTGTGTGTGTGTGTGTGTGTGTGTGTGTGTGTGTGTATGTGTGTGTGTGTGTGTGTGTGTGTGTGTGTGTGTGTGTGTGTGTGTGTGTGTGTGTGTGTGTGTGTGTGTGTGTGTGTGCTGGTGTGTTTCTTTCCTCCATGGATGTGCAACCATAGAGTTAATATATTTAAGTAAGGGTAGCGTGGGAGGATAAAGTCCCCAGATGGGGGAAGCAAGGGGGCTTGACCCTGAAAAAAACTTTTTTTGGTATGTTTCTTCTAATAATGTTTTCTATGAATTGTGATTCTGTAAACTGATTTTTCAAATATGTGTTTTCAATAAATTTGTTTCAGTGGTCTGTGATTTAGTTAAGCAAAATTCAGTAAAAACTATTGTAAGTATGAGATTGCATTGTCATGGGGTTAGGGAATTTTCCAGGAAAAGAAAACACTTTTGAAGTATTTGGTAGAGTGAGGTGTGCAATGATCAGATGTCACCATGATCATGAGCCAGATGATAGGAACCTTTTATAAGTTTCTTTTTCCTTGCTTTGTCCACATTGCCTGACAATCATCAGCCCCCTTTTGGCTGATTGACCCATTTATTCCTTTTTTACTGAGGATTAAGAATGACCCAAGGGGGGAGGGAGGACCATTTATGCAGCCATCATTAATGGTTTGATAGTTTTTCCTTTGTGTCCCTGCAACCATATGCACATGCTTGGCTATGCAAGGGAACAGGCTGTGCAATGGTCTTTCTGTGATGGGCATTCCCTCAGTTTCACAAGGGTCATTGCCAGCAAGCTGACCCACTCACTACCATCTTTAAGGTACACTGACACAATTTATTCGATTAAGTAAGTAAGAATTCCAAGAATGACCCTCTCAGTCTTTATGGGTTTATCATCCTTGATCATAAGGATCAGAATTTTAGGTATTACTGTTCTACTAAATATCACAATTTCTTCTTTTTATAATACTAATATGCAAAAAGCTCAGATGTTTGTTGTATACTTTAGTATACATAATCTGCATTCAATATATTTATAGAAACTAAAGAAGAGAACATTCAGTTATTATCGCAAG
This sequence comes from Protopterus annectens, assembly GCF_019279795.1. Classification (NCBI taxonomy): domain Eukaryota; kingdom Metazoa; phylum Chordata; order Ceratodontiformes; family Protopteridae; genus Protopterus; species Protopterus annectens. The sequence goes on from NC_056728.1 coordinate 1,291,044,285, forward strand.
TTCACTGATTGTTACTAGACAAGCAGCTTGGGTGACCATATAGGCCCTGCCCATGTAGCCCCAGAGACTTTTGTGGAAAGATTTTTCACCCTATTTAATGAGGGTCATATTGACCCCAGAGAAAAAAAAATATTTCATTTTTGTATGCCTGAGTGACACAAAGACAATGTGAGTATTAGGCTCATTACATTTATCTGCATTCTAAATGACTTCATCATTTTCTTAATCTCATGCTGGTAACTTTTTTTACTATAACTTTAGGTGTTAGCAAAGCTCTACTAAAACAGAAGTGTTCCTATCTCTTTCTTTGGGCCATTTTGTTAAAGAAATATACCTTTTCACAACTCATGTTTACCCTCCTGAAATTAATAAGTATCTGCTGTCAGACAAAACTGCAAAATACCTAAATATGCTTTTCAAAATAATTAAATCTTTTATCATGATCTCTGCTATAAAACCACTGCCAGAACACCAATATGCAGAAAAATCTATGTTTAGCTTTCAGTCCTTATTTATTCAATTAGAAGTTTTATTTTTCAGTACATCTACACATAAGCAAATAACTACTCTTTTTTAATATTAGAATAATTTCTGCCAACAGTAATACAGACTCTGAAGAAGCCAATGCTATTTGTTTTATAAATCTGAATATCTGATGAATTATATAGCCTTTGCATTTTTTCACATACTTTCAGGCATGCGATGGAAAATGAAAGGTCTTCCCCTGCATATTGACACATTTTGTATCAGGATATCAGAATATTACTTCTCCATAATAAATAGGTTTAATCTAATAGGTCCATACACACTTACTAGGCTGTTGATCAGTCAGTATCTTAAGAAGACTAGCCTTGCCTTTACATGGTAATTATAAACCCTTATATTTTGCAGTATGACTATCCCAATATAAGCCAATCAAGTATATATTGTGGTAATTATGTTTCCCTATCCTTAATTCAGTTCATAATTCAGATGTTTGTGTTTGAAATGTGCCCCGTGTGGATAGCATTATCCTGACTATAATATTTTCAGGTATTCCAAAGTGATCCCTGTTTAGTTTTCCCTGAGTTTTCTCACTGCATTAAATGAATGTGCCCTCTTTGAGTTCTGTTAATATTATAGTGTAGAGATATACATATACACTTATTTACAATGAAACAAGCTGTTTTCAAATTCAAAGTGAACTTTATTGTCATTCAGACTATACAACAGTGCAACTGAACAAAATTGCATTACTTTGAACTCAATGTGCATACAAGATATACTGATAATATTAATACAACAATAACACATATACTAATGCTAATCCAACGACAAAAGTAAGACATTTATGCAGTGTAGTAACAAGTACGACATACACCAAGTCTATTCCAATAACATGTCTTCGTCAGTACCCAAAATATTGCACAGATAACATACTGCACAGATCAGATTCAGACAGATTTCAAAGTGCATGGAATGCTAAATTGGCATATTGCACAGAATGTTAACTTGGCATCGTTAATATTGCACATAAGGCATAAGATTGTACTTTCATAGAGTTATTGCATATGTCTGTGAATTATTCAGCGTTGTTATGCCAATTCTCGATGACCAGCATGGTGTATGTTATTAGGGGTGCTCTATTTGATATACTCTTTTCTCAGTTTTAGAATGAACATGAAATGCATTTGCTCTTTAGGTAGGTTCCTACTCTACATCTTAAAACTTTGATAAAAGTCTCAATATATATATATATATATATATATTTTAATGTCAGCAATGCATTTAAACATCTTTGAGTTCTTATCAGAAGTTAATACATCAGTGGATATATGCACAGTTCACTCTCTTGTTCTCACAAATTATCATCATTATTTTTGGAGCAGATGCTGCACTGGTGTGTAATTGCGTATCATTTTTGTAATAGCTAAATGCCCTTGAAAACAGGCAGATTATGCTTACATAGCCACAGCTTTGTAAAGAAAGTAATGTGAGTGGCATTAGTACCTCAGGGTGAAGTGTCTTCCTCATATCTCTGGTGACTGGGGTCCAATGACAACCTCACTTGTCTGTGTGCATTTTGACATTCTTTCTCTTCTGAGTGCATTTTCACACTGTGCAATCATATCTTCTGTGAATTCACTTGGTTGGTGAAAATAAAAAGATAAATAAACAAACAAACAAGTAACAACATAGTTCCTTAATTTTCATTTGCCTTAACACCCCCCGGTCAGTTCCTTCTATGTTTTGTGCAGCATTTGTATTGCATCAGTGTAGCGTAATTAAAGCTATAACACAACTAACAACTGGATGAAAGTTTTTTTTTTTTCATTTCTGCAAATAAGCTTTCTATGATGCTGTTAACAGAGAAGAAAAAGATGTGCACAGGTATTTCATAACACATACGGTTGGAAAGAATGAGATAATCTATTTTTAATGCGCTACATGGAAGCATGTGCCCCAGAAACTCATAGCACTAGGAACATTTATTTTAACTGGGACTATAGCTGATGAAACAATAGACAGTTTTATTGTTTCAAATGAATCAAGCCCTTCACAATAAGTGGGATTGCAGGAGGCTTATAAAAAGGATGTCCATGACCATTTGGACAGGATAAGATGTGCTGATAGGCCACTAATAAGAAATGTGGTCTGATGTTTGCATCAACAAGTTTATAAGTAGAGGCAGAGCTTCTTAGCAAGGAACAGCTGCAGATTTTCATCTGAGTAACATGATACAGTACAGTATTCACAGCTTACGGGGGACTTTAGGCTTGAACTCGCAATTGGCTAGTGCAGGCGAGCTAAGATATAATGTTTAATCCTACTGTGTGCCGAGCAAATTTCTAGGTACAAACATAAAGCGCAGGAGGTTATGCATTTCTCTTTGGGTGTGAAATAACTTGTTCTGCCTTTCCAGATTTAAACACAGGTTTCAAATTATGTGTCTCTTATGAGACTGAGCATTTCTCCTTGGGTATGAAATACCTGATTTTGCCTTTTTGGATTTAGTCACAAATTTGATATTATGTATCTCTTACTCAAATGATCAGGAGGACATGCTTATCTAACATGGAATTTAAACATTTTCCTTAGGTTGTATAATGTAGTATGGAATGTTGAAGAAGACAAAAGGTATATCTAGATAAATTAGGCAAAGTGGGGATGAAACCATTGATTATGTACAATACTTCATCAATTTCTTTAAACCAATTGGCCTGCCAAGTGTCACACAAGTAGAATGTTGAACAAGGCATATTAGACTGTATTGTCACCAGCTCAGTTTCCAGGTTATTCAGTAGTATGTCCAAACATTCCCAGACAAGCAAAATGTATCACACTATCATCATGTCCAAGCTCCATAGGACATCATACCAATGAATCATGAGTATACCCCCCTGGGGGGGGGGGGGCATCTGATGATATCCACAGGAGGTGTCCAAACTACCTCAATTACCTCATCTCAACCTGGGGATTAGCAGCTCTCATCTGAGAGTCTTCCAGATTACCAGGTTCTTACAATGTCACATCTATTGAGCCCATATACCCTATATCTGTGCCTATTTTTACCACTTGTACCCCTTATCTTTTCAATTACTAAGCAAAGCTCTTGACCAAGATGAGGATGTGGATATAGACAGACTGGTAGACTGAGGTCTTCATTCAATGACTCACTTCTTGCTTCACCATCACAGTATATTACAACACCTGACATGTGACTACTAGGCACCCATTCACTGATCAAGCATTCAATTAACTTTGCTTTCACATGCAAAAAGGGCTTCAGAATTCTTAACTCCTTTTGGTGCCATAACTCTACTGCACAACACTTAGTGCACTATTAGCACAAGAATACCCTCCTCTATCATCTCATCCCCTGTATCTTCCTTACGCCTCCTCCCGTCCTTCCTTTCTTGGGCTGTTCCAACTACTTATCTTCTTATGGTCTGAATTTTGTACAAGTCTTTATAGTAACAAATATTCTTCTACAAAACTTAACAGTCTATGAGTACTGATGATGCTGCATATTGCATATACCTGCTTGTATTTAAAAAGTATTAGCCATTTACAACCCATGTAACTGTTATATTTGGTTGAAAATGTTTATAAATGATGTCAAGGATGGTAACCCCCACCCATCTTAGTTATTTCTGCTAACCCTAAGCATAACGTTGTCCCTGCTCCAAACCCTAATGTGCATCTTAACTTTTAAAAACCCTTCCCAGAACACTACCACTATTCAGACAAATTTGAGAAGAAAGTGTTTGGGCTAAGGGATTTTTTTTTTCATTTTTTGATGTACTGAGGGTTGATGTATTGTTTTTATGATATAATGAATTGTCAACATGTCGTGGAGTAAGTTTTGTATGTCAAACAAGTGACATTTCAACCACTCATATTTTCCTCATAATTGTCCCAGAGTTTGACAGATATATCTGTTTTTGCTGTATATTTTTGTCTTGTCCCTTATAAAATGTTTGTTTTTTTTTTTCTAGTAAAATACTGAGGATTGCAGTTAGCCAGTAATGCCAGATATTAGCATTTCATCTTATTACTTTCAGGAAACTTGACTTTTCTGGTAAATAGCAAACTGATAAGGTTTACAATTAGTCAAAACTGCCAGAATTTAGAGTGTCATACTTTTTATTCCTCAAAAAAATGTGTGTGTGTGTGTGTGTGTGTGTGTGTGTGTGTGTGTGTGTGTGTGTGTGTGTGTGTGTGTGTGTGTGTGTGTGTTTGCATGTGTCCTTAGTGGTACTGTCAGGAAAAGGGTGTCTTGTAATTTGTAAGGTTGGGGTTATGGTTGGCACACATGAATATGGAAATGCTGTGGGGGACCTTACTCAAGTACTAATCCTAACCCCTACCAGTGCCTTTAACCCCAGCCCCATACATTATTCTACAAAGCTCACATTCCTTACTAGTACCATTATGTAGATTGTTGCTATTTGACTTTTAGCATTCTATGTTTGTTCATTTGCTTTCTCTTGCAATCCGTACATGTTGGAATTGTGCATTCAGGTATGACATCATTAACTTAGTACTAGACAGTCTATACCAAAGCAATACTAAACTCCATTTCAAACTCTTACTGGCAATTGTACTTGTGAGGTTAATATATGCCTGTCAGCTCAGTACATATTTATATTGTGTTTATCCCCATGCTTTCTAACAATTGAGTTTCTTCTCAATCAGACACAGCACTACATTATCGAGGGGGGAGTGCAGGTTGCCATCCATGCAACCATGCTGGAGCTTTGTGCTCAAGCCAACATCACAGCTACTTTTTTCCTTTGTTTAAATGAACCTTTCCACTAGTGGTGGCATGAGCACCTGCATCATTACAAGGACAGTCTATGTTCATGTGTCCACGCATCTATGTGTGCTCCCACACATGCATCAGCAAGGGGTTGCCATCATAAAATGAGAAAAATCTTAATCTGAGAAAAAGATAAGTACAATATCAGATATACAGACTTGAGATACATAGAGCATGCTTTAAATTCAGAGGGCTTACAAACATACCTGAGAAAGTCAAAATGTCATTTCAGTGCATTTACTAGATGATAAGCAGCTCCTACAAAATATCTTGGTATAAGACATCAGCTATATTATTTATATCCCATGTAACTGTTATTTTTAATTGAAACTGTAAGTGATGTAACTGATGTCAAGGATGGAGAAGCCCCCTACCCACCTTAGTAATGTGTGCTAACCCTAGTATGATACACGTATTTTCTTACATATATTCCAAATGTGCCAGGAATAGGTGTGCCATTGAGATGGTTATGGGATCAAGCAGTGTCATGGTACTGGAGCAATAAGCAAGAAAACAGTCTTGAATGCTTCAATTGACAGAGGCAGAAACACCACACTGAAATATTTTGCTTTTATTAACTTTGCCATAATACAAGTAGATGTCACACAAAATAGATCATGTGCATCAATGTTGACATAAATATAAAATAAGACTGAGTTGCAAGGAAAGAAAAGATATGCATATAGTACATATGTTAAACTGTTTATATTTGCTAGAGCAGAATGATAATCAGTCCAGACAATAATTAGGAGCTATCTGGGTATACTACAGTTGCTTACAACAGAAGTTAAAAGAGCCTTAGTACCCAGAAATGCAAATATTTAAAGTAGTTGCTATAAGATGCTGGCCACAACAAAAGACTCTTTTGAGGATAGAAATACATTCTTGTTTTTCAGTAAACATGTTTGTTGCATTCAAATGCTCTAGTAGTAAAGATAAATTCACTGAAAGCTATATATATGTATTCAAAGATGTATCTCCCTCATGTAGTACCCACTGGCTAGTCACCAATGATCTGGCACCCAGCTTTTCAGTTGAAGACCAACAAAAAACAAAAACATCTGTAATCCTATCTTGCAAAACTCAGGAGCCATCTCAATTCCAGTTTTGTGTACTGACCCATTTGTTGAAGAAGAATAAAAATGTCTTTTAAAGTGTAGCAAGCTACTCGCTACTTGCTACAGCTTCTGCCACACTTTTAAAATGTAGCTAGCCACTTGCTACAGCTTCTGCCACACACAAAACACTGAAGCATTTCAATGCTGCTACTGATTAGTATAAAAATTCATTTCTATGCTGACATTATGTCGGTACAGAAATAAATAAAGTCACTGCACTAATGATCAATTGCCATGTGCCAACTGTGCTCTCTAACACATTACACCTGGGGTGGCTTCCCCTTCAATCCATCCTAGCTACACTACAGTATATATTTATTTTAATTTATTTTATTTTACATTTGTTTACTGAGGTAGTATGCTGATCACAACTGGGCATGTACTGCCCAGTTGAAATAATTTACAAAGAAAAGTGAAAGAATAAAGTGGAACAGGGAGGCAGTAAGGTGTACATATCAAAAACAGAACAGAAAGTAACAATGTATAACAAAAACTGTACAATACCAATTAGAAGATGTAGCAACAAAAGCAATAATTATAAGAAAAATGAGAAATGCATATTTTAAGTGATTATAACTCAGGTTTACATCATGGCGGAAAGGATTCATGTCAAGTCATCAAAGATAACTTTGATGAAAGGAAAAAAAAACAAAAAAACATTCACCGGAACCATCTTTGATGAACAACTCAACAATTTTGTTTTTGCAGGGGGGCATCCCCCCTGCATACCCTATGTGAGGAGACTTCCCCCTCATACATCCAAATTATATATACCTACTCTGAAGTCACACAACAGTGTATATAAAATCAACTGTCACTATCAGTGAAAGTAATTTCTGCGAACAGCACTTACTGCTTTTACGTTTACCAAAATGACATTCAGTGAGACATCGTGTTCCTGGTGGAAATGCTGTGGGGTAATGAAAGTCAGGGTATGAAAAGGTAGGTGAGGTGTCAGTAGCTGAGAGAGTGAGTAAGGCTGTAGGTTGAGAGGTCCTAAGATGTTGTGCTCTGCTGTGTCTTTAAGGACATACATTGATTCAGTTATATGGCTTATGAATGCCCATGACTTTATACGTTTTAAATATTTACAGGTACACTCGAGCTAAGAAAGCCAAACCCCACTAGTTGTGGACATACATGTTTCGGCCTTTTTAGTGACCTCCTCAGCACTACATGAATAGAATGATTGGCTATACTCTAAAAGCAGAACAGCCAAGCTCACCAGTATCAAAGAAACCATCCTCAAATCAATCCTACTAGTAATGTTTATAAAACAAGCAAGTGATGAAAATAAACACAGCTGGGTAAAAGTAAACAAAGCCTTCATCAATGTAATGAGCAATTTCACGCCAACTAGGGTGCTTCTTCAGACTACTAAAGCAAATATCAACTAAAACATTTAAATATAGTAGCAAATCAACATAACATCAATTCAGAACACAATTAACACATCACACGATGAAAAAAAACATGACGTTAAATATCAACACTAAGGAATAAATGCTATATATATTATAATATAATAAACTGAGATGGATTTTGATGGTACAAGCGGATCGAGACTTTGGATTGAATGAAATGGTATCGTTGAAATGACACCTCCAGTCACACACTCTTTTCAGGTGATTGGCTATATGGTTACATCCTTCTTTTACTGAAAGTCGAGACTTTTGCTTCATTATTTTTAAAAGTTCAGCTATGCCTTAGAAATAATGAGGCTTTGAAGATTTGTTGTGGTATGTGACACTCATTGTACTATCATTATTTAAGCTGTTAGATATCTCATTATCATGCATATGTCTTTTCTAAACTTGTATTTATTAGTTGATATTTGTTTCTATAATCTGAAGAAGCACCCTGGTTAGTGTGAAAGCGCTCATTACATTATTAAAAGTTTGATTTACTTTTGCCTGCCTGTGTTTTTCATACTCACTTGCTTGTTATACTTTAAAAGCACCGGGTGTTAAACCCAGCTGACACCAATAAACATTAAAATACCTACAAAATATCCCAACTAACATCAAAACCATAGGGTAAAAAAGTCACACAGACAAACCTTTCAGTAAAAGCTGCAAGTAAAACCGAGCCATGCTAGTGTTTTCATTGCGTAATGCCATAAAACACCTGTAATGGAGGCCCATGAGATATAAGAAAATGACCCCTTAAGGACATGTATTGTTTGCAATATGGCTTCTGAATGCCTGTGAAGTTTTCCTTTCAACTTTTTAAGTCTTTATGGGTACATTTGGGCCAATAAAGCCAAACCCAGACTAGCTGTAGTCATGCATGTTTCAGCTTTTTTAGAGACCTCATTGATACAGCAGAACTGGATTGCTTGGCTATACTTTAGAAACACAGGGATTTAAATACAGCTGATAAACATTAAGGTGCCTGCAAAATATCCCAACTAACATCCAAACCAAAGGGTAAAAGTGTCACACAGACAAACTAGTCAGTAAAAAACTGCAAGGAAATACAAACTAAGCTAGAATTTTCACTGTGTGATACCTTAAACCTCCTGTAATGAAGGCCGATGAGATATACACAGATGACTCCTTAAGGATTAAGAACATAGATTGATAGATTGATTCAGAACTGGATTCTGATACGGATCTACAAACATAGCCATTATACCATGACCCCCCATTAATATTCCAAAATGTGCACGCTGATTGGCCAGCGTGCACGTTGTAAATTGACTTATACTAATGGAAAAAGGTCCGGTCGCCTGGACTTTTTCCATTAGTATAAGTCTTTTTTTAAAACACTGTCTCGCTATGTTAAAAGAGTTTAACATAGCGACACAGGTTTAAAAAAAGCAACGGAGATCTCCGTTGCTTTTTTTAAAGCTGTCTCACTATGTTAAACTCCTTTAACATAGCGACACAGTGTGTAAAAAGCAACGGAGATCTTGCTTTCTCCGTTGCTTTTTTTTAAACATGTCGCTATGTTAAATGGGTTTAACATAGCGAGACAGCTTTAAAATAAGCAACGGAGATCTCTGTTGCTTATTTTAAAGATGTCTCGCTATGTTAAACCCATTTAACATAGCGAAACAGGTTTTTAAAAAAAAGCAACGGAGAAAGCAAGATCTCCGTTGCTTTTTACTGTTTCGCTATGTTAAATGGGTTTAACAAAGCGAGACAGCTTTAAAATAAGCAACGGACATCTCCGTTGCTTATTTTAAAGCTGTCTCGCTATGTTAAACCCATTTAACATAGCGAAACAGTAAAAAGCAACGGAGATCTTGCTTTCTCCGTTGCTTTTGGCTACAGCTCTGATGTACTGCATAGGCATGCGCAGTACATCAGAACTGCCGCGGATGCCAGACAGCTGCGGAAGGGCAGCAAAGAGGCATTATACAATACCATTATTTAAGAAAAGTAATTGTTTCTTTTCTTAAATAATGTCATAGTATAATAGCAATAACCCACTTCTGGGTGTGGGTAATGCGGGATTTACCCATGGTTGTCTTTGTTTGGTCCCTCGGGCTTCGCCCTCGGGACCAAACCACGCCAACCGTGGGTAAATCCCGCATTACCCACACCCAGGCGTGGGTTATTGCTATAGTTGTCCACCTATTTCTTTCCCCATAAATATTGCCAGTTCTCCATCTATTTCTTTCTTACTCCAATCCCACAGTTACAACTGCTAGATTAATAATTCCCCAGCCTTGATTTTGCCTTCAATAATTCATTGGACTATTTATCTGATCACAATTACAAACCCCAGCTATACTCCCAGTTTATGGAAAAAATCTGTGTCTGGGAAACTGAATTTTCATAGTCTGTGCTTTTCCCTTACTTTTTTATGAATAACTTTAAGCAGGGAAATGTTTACTTCACTTCAAAACTTTTGAAAGGTCTACTTCTTTCTTATTGTGGGGCACCCTCTCACATTCCATATCAGTACTGAAAGCATCTCTTCCATAATACCCTACCTGCCCTTCTAATTCTTGAATTCTGCCTACAACTATGCTCAAGTACTTCTTATTTTCTCTCCTCCCCTTTGATCCCTGAGACTATCATCACCGGCTAGGTCACATGACCCTTTGGCTCAACACACTGCAAAGTCTACTTCCTCTACTCTCCACCCTGATCTTTACTCATAGTGTCCCAAGAAGAACTTGATAGCCTGGACTCAGCATGATTTAATCTAGAGGCTGACTAAGAACACACCAGTAGAAGGCTCTGTATTGTCTTTATCCTGCTTAATGCAACTAGTCTGATACTAATATTCTGTTGCATCAGGATTTCTCAGACATTCTCCTTTTTACTGTATACTTTTCTTTGCTTCACATGAAATAATATTGTCTCTGTTTAGCCTGCCCTCTCTCATCTTTGCCTTTAGCAATGCAAATAATGTGCATTCATATAACCTACAGACATTCAGAATTAAAAGATCTGCATGCTTTCATTTCCAAATCTGTAATATTTGCTCTTTATTTGCAACTGCCCTTTACCAAACAGCCATAAGATTTAATGCAACATAATTAAAAATAAAATGTCCTATCTGCACCTTTGAGACTCCATATTCTGTTTCATGCATAAAGAAACATTCAGTCCTAAGTTCCAGGACATTTTCCAGTATAGATTCTTTTTTTTAATTGTGTAATAGTAAGATCAAAACAGCACTGAAAAAACATAAAAGACTGAAAAATAAAAAATAGGATTTATAGAGATTTAGTGCAATGCACTGTGCAAATTAGCAGGACTGTACATGGAGGAAAAGAACACAGTATGCAGTACATGCAGATGGATGAGTATTGCCATGGAAATGAGGAATCTCATGCAAATGAGGCATATGGATTATGCATATGGTGCAGTTATACACGGAGCAATTCACAAATGTTGAAAACAGGTGCACTGTACTCTATGGTACAAACCTGTTCTGAATACTGGTGACTTTGTCTACAGGGCTGGGTACGCCAGAAATAGCAACAGTTCTTGACAAACAAGATGCATTAATGGCTATCAGAGCCAGTTCCTGCAACATTGTTCACCATGGACAACCATGCCATCACAAAGGTATCATAGCAGCCATCACAAAGGTATCATAGCAGCCTTAAGTATTTGCATATCATGGACCAATGCCATGTGAATAGGAAAAACATAAGAGATTTACTGAAACTGTACTGCCCAAAAGTAGAATCAAGGGGATGCATAGATTATGGGTCAGATAAGTGCCAAGTATAGGGGGGTTATAACTTCTTTTGCTCTCAAGGCAAGGCCTTTACTTATCAAGTGAGCTATGTGGAAAGCATTCCTTACAATGGTAGACACATGGTGGTCGAAGTTAAGGTCATGATCAACCTGTGATCCCAATTCCCTTACCACTTCATGGGTACATAGGGTATTCTTATTGATTTGATAGTGTGAAGGGACATTGTTTGTGCCAAAGGCAATGAGGATGCATTTCTTTGCATTCAGTCTGAGACAGTGACTATTACACCAGTTGTTGGTCAGTGTGAGACCATCATGGAGTATATTGACATAATTTGAGGATTCAATGATTGCACCTAGTTTGCAGTCATCTGCAAACTTGGTCAGTCACAACCCTTTAGTTTTGACCTGAACTTCTGACAAGTGTATACCAAACAGTAGCACCGACCCCTGTGGATCCCCCACTGGAACAGGTCTGCTGGTTGATGTGTAGTCATCCACTTTGATAGTGTGTGTCTGGTTTGTGAGCCAGTTGGCAACCCATCTTACAACAAAGGAGTTTACATTCAGTTTGCCAAGTTTATCGGTAATGCCTGAATGCATATTTCTCAACCTTTTAGAGCAAGAAATCTAGACAAAGCCATAAATAAAAGTGGGACAAAGGCCTGAATTTTTAAATATTGCTCTTACAAACTTAGAAAGTTGATAGAATAACTTGCATGACTTTTCTGAAGGGTATGAAGTCTGAAACTCATGTGTCTGTCTTTATTTTCTAACTTCAGTCTTTAATGATTTGCCACTAATTTGCCACAAAACCACAATTTAATGAAATCTGGACTAAAAATATGAGGCAAAAATCTGGACATTCTGCAAAAATCTGAACAGTTGAGAGGTATGCCTGAATGTGGGATTGTGTTGAAAGCCTTTGGCAAGTCAAGGCCTGCTGTATGCACAGATTTGCCCTCATCAGTGACCTTGGTCACACTTTCAAAAAAATCCACCAGATTTAACAGGCAGGATCTGCCCTTCATGAAGCCGAATTGGGTAGGATCCAGGGTTTGGAGATCACCTATGTCTTTATTTATGGGGTCCATAATGATACATTCCATGGCCTTACTGGTGAGGGTGGTTATGCTTATGGGTCTATAATTCCCCTGGGTCTGTTGCTAGGCCAACTTTGTGGAGAGGAATAACTGTAGCTGCTCTCCATTCTGCAGGAACAAAGCCTGTGGTTAGGCTATGATTGAAATGGGTACTTAGTGGTGATGCTAGTTCATGTTTTAGCCTGTTTAAAAGACAGCCTGGGATGTCATCTGATCCCATGGAGGCCATATTCTTTGCCTTGGATAGGGCTTTGAGGACCTGTTCTTCAGATATGTAAGGTGGGGGGGGGGAGTTTGGGGGATGGTTTGTTGTAAGTTAGGAGGGGATAAGGGAGTGAAATTCTCACCAAACAGGTTTTCTATCTCTGTGGGGTCAGTGTGTGTGATACCATTTGCCATCAGTTCTGCACATGCTTGGGTCCTACCCTTAAGTTTAGCTGTAAAAGGCCTTATGGTTATCCTTGGCAATACTTGCTAGGTTTCTCTCAAACACGAATAAACCACGCCAAAATTTAATGCAAAGCTTTCGGGTTGACCACCCTTCATCAGTACATAAAAACAAATAAACTTTTCATTATTTAAACAGGGAGCCATTTGAAATCACATGTTACAGCCAGCCTAACATCTTGAACTAACAATTAACTTTTAAAATGACATCACATTTAATAAAATATTGCATTTAAAAGAAATTTGCATTCAAAAAAATAGTACCTAAAACTTATTTAAAACATAGTACTATATTCTAGACATATAAATAGATGCATAATAACAATATTAAAAAATATATATTAAATTAAATTAAACATTTCCTCTTTGTCTTTTTATTAATAACGGCTTTAAACTGACTGCATTGTTTAAACCTGGCTTGGCATCTGCCTGAAGTCTAATAATCCATTCATACTCCTTCAATTCCAGAGTATTATTCATGTCACCTCCCCTAGTTCCCATATTCACTGTACCTATTCCCCTAAACTTAAATTTGTGTGTACTATTATTCTCAGAGTATGCTTACTCAATGCATTTGTTACTACTTTCCTTCTGATCTCTGATTTATGTTCTACTATCCATTCTCTTAATTTCCTAGTGGTCTTACCCACATAAAATGATGTACATAATGTGCATGTGGCTAAATATACCACTTGGGTCATATTACAGTTTACAGGGGTCCTGAAGGTGAACATTTCTTTAGTTACAGGATTATCTGTCTCATCATATATAGCACTACAACAACTACAATTATAACATTTTATTGTCCCCATTTTTCGTTGAGCTCTTTCTTTTACTTCTTTAAAATCCTTGTAACCCAAGTGGTATATTTAGCCACATGCACATTATGTACGTCATTTTATGTGGGTAAGACCACTAGGAAATTAAGAGAACGGATAGTAGAACATAAATCAGAGATTAGAAGGAAAGTAGTAACAAATGCATTGAGTAAGCATACTCTGAGAATAATAGTACACACAAATTTAAGTTTAGGGGAATAGGTACAGTGAATATGGGAAGTAGGGGAGGTGACATGAATAATACTCTGGAATTGAAGGAATATGAATGGATTATTAGACTTCAGGCAGATGCCAAGCCGGTATTAATAAAAAGACAAAGAGAAAATGTTTAATTTAATTTAATATATATTTTTTAATATTATTATTATGCTTATATTTATATGTCTAGAATATAGTAATATGTTTTAAATACGTTTTAGGTACTATTTTTTTGAATGCAATTTTTTTTTAAATGCAATATTTTATTAAATGTGATGTCATTTTAAAAGTTAATTGTTAGTTCATGATGTTAGGCTGGCTGTAACATGTGATTTCAAATGGCTCCCTATTTAAATAATGAAAATTTTATTTGTTTTTATGTACTGATGAAGGGTGGTTAACCCGAAAGCTTTACATTAAATATTGGCATGATTTATTTGTGTTTGGTTCTATTTTGTGCAGTACTGCCTGTTAGTTTTCTGACTAGGTTTCTCTCAAAGCAGCTATTGGAGGATTTGACAAGTTGTCTTATTTGCCTGTTAATGCTGAGGAGGGTTATTTTCCATTGTTGGGTCCTTGTCTTTATTTTCTAGGACGGCAACTTTTTGCATTTATTGTAGAGTTTGCTGATGCTAGAAGTCCACCATGGCAGCTTGATTTTACTTTGGGCTCTGGCTTTGATTATCTCTGGTTCAGCTGAGTTTATAGTTATGCAAGTGATTGTACAGGGCTTTAGTGTAAGCTTCGGCGTAGTTACCACCTTTAGCTTGGGGTGAGGCTTGAAATGCATTTAGACCTTCACCTAGGAGGGTATAGTTTGTCTTGGTGAAGTTATTTAGTCTGATTTCATCCTTTGTGAGTTCTGGTGTTAGTGTCAGTTTGAAGGTGACAGATTTGTGGTCAGTTTTAACTAATGAGGGTCCAACAGTTACAGCAGTGCACCTTTATGACATGTTGGTGAGAACCAGATCTAGAACGTTTGTTCCTGTTGTTGGGATATGGACAATTTGCTCCAGGGCATTTGAATTCACAATGTCGAGGAACTTTTGTGCTAGCGAGTTTGGGCTAGAGTAGGTTTCCCAGTTGATGGTGGGATAATTGAAATCTCCCATAACCAATGTGTTCAGTAAAATTTTGATTGTCTTTGGTTTGGTTAAGTAGGCTTCATGGGTGTCGTGACCCATGGAGGGAATCTATAACTGGCTAGGACTCAAATGGGGGTCTTATGCACCATAACCTGGACTTGGAGTAATTCCATGGAGTTGTCTAGTCTAACTAAATGTGAGGTGATTTTATCTCTAATATAGACTGAAACACCATCTCCTTTGGTTTTCACATGTCCATTTTTTTTTGGTCTAAAGGTCTGAAAGGTATTGTAGTCTTGCAGATCTAAGGTACTCTTTCAGACCTTAAGTCAGGTTTCTGTGACTGCACTGACATCTACATCTGGGTCTATATTAGATGAACAAAAGTTCATCTTAGCAAACGCTCACATGAGCAAAAATCCAGGAACTCGAAACTGCAATTGTGGGGGGCTGTGCCCCCCAACCCCCATAAATATATATTTCAACTCCGAGATCGCACTACATTGAGGAAAGGGCAAATATTCCCATCTTCACTGTACCATGATCCCACAATTGCAGTTTCAAGTTCTGCAATTTTCGTTCATGTGAGTGTTTGCTAAAATGAACTTTCTTTCATCTAAAGACAATGAAGTAACCCCTCCTGGTTACAATATCATAAGAAATGACCGGATCACCAAAAACGGAGAAGGGGTCACAATCTTATATAGAACAGAACTACAAGTTGGCACTATTGACCTTAATCCACCTTTAGACAACAGAGCTGAAATACTGATCTCCAAACTTCAAATCAACTCTTGCAAAGCCATAAATATTATTTGTTTATACATGCCCCCAGGAAATAACATAAATACCATTGAAAACATTCTTAGCTGGACCTCTATTAATCTCCCACAGGAAACCATAATCCTAGGAGACTTTAAAATAGACTTGCAGTCCTGTCTTAATGCCCACCCCACCACCCATATTAACTTATATGGCTTCTCACAAACCATCACCTCCCCCACCAGAACCAATAAACCCAACAACAAAGAAAGCACCTTGGACTGGATACTTACTAACAATCCTCATCAAACATACCAAGTAGGAACCCTCCCAGATGACCTAAGTGACCACACCCTCACCTATATCATAAGATATAAAACCAACCTAACTTATCCTTATACTGTCAGAACAGTACGCAACAGTAAGAAATTTAATCCTGAACTTTTCCAGACAGAACTGTTTCAATGTAACTGGTCACTACTAAAATCTCTCCCACCAGATGAAGTGGTAGTACATTTTAATTTCACATTCTTAACCATCCTGAACCGCCATGTCCCAGCATGCTCTGTTAGATGTAAAACAAAACCGGCCCCCTGGCTCTCCAATGATACTAGACAAAAAATTCTTCTGAGAAAAAAAACCTGGACAAAGTGGCAAAAGACTAAGAATCCAATTGATCACCAGACCTTTAGGCAACTTAGAAATAGTACTAAAAAAGCCATCATACTAGACAAAAAAAACTTTTTCCACCAAGTACAGCAGGTACATCAAAATAAACCACAAAAGTTTTGGAACACTATTAACAAACTTCTTTACCCTGACAAACAATCACCCCCAACCCACTAGGATCCATCCCCGATAATCCCACTCATACTGCCAATGCCTTTAATTCCTTCTTTACCAATGCCATCCAATCTCTTGCCAACCACCTATCTCCTGATACATCTAATATTCCTACTTTATCTTCAGTCACTCCCCCGTCATTTCAATTACAACCTGTCTCTACTTCTACCATATGATCCCTCCTCCAAAAACTAAAACCTACCACCCCCTCAGCTAACCAACTCCCAGCAGGATATCTTCAAAAAGGTGCTAATGCCATTGCCTACCCCATATCCGTCTTGATCAATAGAACAATTACCAAAGGCAATATCCCATCCATCTGGAAAATCTTTCATATTATTCCATTACACAAAGGTGGCAATTCCTATGACTTCTACAACTACAAAAATCATGGAAAAGTGTATTCATAAGCAACTTCTTAATCACCTTCTCCAAAATGACTTAATGGCCAACAGTCAACTTGGCTTTAGACCATATCACAGTACCACCACTGCCCTGCTATCATTCACAGACTGTATAAACAAAAACCGCAACAATAGTATTCTTTCCTCTGCAGTATTCCTTGACTTATCCAAAGCTTTTGACATGGTAAATCACCAACTACTTTTACATGTAATGAAGTCTCTATCACTTGTTCCCTCAGCCATTAACTGGTTCAAATCTTATCTTGAAAACAGACAGCAGGCAGTACTCTGGCACAATAACCTTTCTAATCTCCTTCCTGTCTCCCTAGGTGTCCCTCAGGGCTCTATATTAGGACCACTGCTATTTTCAATTTACATTAATGACCTTCAGTTAGCAATTCCACACACAACATGCATTCAATATGCAGATTACTCTACTATCATCTGCTCAGCTACTTCTATAGCTGAATTACAAACCCTTACCCAGAAAACACTTAATACTGTCGAACAATGGTTCACACACCGTTGCCTCCTCCTAAACCCCAAAAAAAACTAAAATGCTACTCTTCTCTCCAACCCGTAAGTCCACACCCTCACATTTCACACTCACATCTAACAATGGTACTCGTATCAATACTGACCCAACTACTAAACTCCTAGGAATAACAATTGACAATAACCTTAACTTTGACTTGCATATTAACAACACTATAAAAACAGTCAACAAGAAACTTGGATCCCTCTATAGAATCAAACCCTTTCTTATACCTGAAGCCAGGGCTGCTATTGCTAGAACTCACCTAATCTCTACTTTACTATATGCCTCACCCATATATACAAATCTTTCTAAGAACAACCTCAACAAACTAGCAATATCCTATAACAATATAGCCAGATTTGCCACTGCCTCCCCCTTTAGAACTCATCACTGCCTTAATCTAAAGCAACTTGGATGGCTAGAGTTTCTACACCATCTGCACTTTCTCCAGCTTAAAATAACCCATAAGATCCTCTATCAACCTTCAAACACTCCAATACTCTCAAGCCTCTTTACCCCCTACAGTAATCCTAAAAACTTACGCTCATCCAAAAAACTTCTTATTAACATTTTCAGTTCCAACAATTCAGCAGGCGACACCCTGTTTTCTAACACAGTTGGAAGGCTATGGAACTTACTACCTACTTTTCTTACTTCTCTGTCTTCTCCTACAGTATTTAAAAATAAACTCAAATTGCATCTCAATACACATTGGCTATGCTCCTGTACAAATCCAGATTAACTTTCCTACATTTCACTAATAATTTTTTTTTCCTTTTATCTTTATGTATGTATACTACATCTAATCTGGAAGCTTTACCCTATCTCCTTCCAGTCCTTGCCAAACACAGTATAATATTAAACTTTATATTGTTTATCAGAATGTTTATTTCAGATTTATATTGTTATAAGAATGTTACCTATTGCTATTACTAAAAAAAAAAAAAGTATAGTTTTTTTATTTTCCTTTTTGTATTTTCTTTTTTTGTATTTTTGTATTTTCTCTTTGTAATTTTGCATACGTCTTGGAGCTTTTCTCCTCGGGCCTCTACTGAAAATGGACATACATCCAGTTAGACTAGCCCGGTCAACAAATGTAAAATAAAAAATAAATAAATAAAATCTAATATAGACCCTCTACATCTTCTAGTGAAAGAAGTGCTTCCAGGGAGTGCAGATTTTGGTTTAAGCTCCTAGTGTTTAGCAGCATGAGCCTTATTTTGTTTTGATTGATTAATTTCATGTCTATAACTTTGTTTTCGAGACCTGGCCTAAAAAGGCACAATGTGGGAGGCAAGTGCCTTTGCCAGCAGCTGAAAGCCTAGGGGTGCCAGGTGCAAACCATCTATGGCAAACCAGTAAGGTTTGTCAACCATGGCTTCCCAGGCAGACAAGAACTGGATCCCCTTGGAATGACATAAAAAACTAAGCCAGTTATTGAAATCAATAATTTTTGGGTTTATACTGTGGCATCATTCTAGGAGAGGTTGGTATGCTGCTCAGGGCTAGGGACATACCTTCCTGGGACACATACTTAGAAAGCTTGACCATGTCTAGCTTCATATAGTCCAGTGAGGTATATCTAAGGTCATTCACACCAACATGAGCTATGACAGAGTCATAACAGTACTTGCTGCTGAGAGACCTGAGTGCATGTGTGAGTTAGTGAATCCTGTCACCAGACAGGCAGCTGTCCGTGACTTTCTCCTTGTCCAATTTGGTGAGTGGGACATCCATGTGTCTCACTATTGAGTCTCCAATGACAAGCAAACTTGTTTTTGAGTATTATGCCTTACAGGTTTGGTGGGTGAGACACTGGTGTTGCCATGTGTCATTTAATACCCAGGGCATTATATATAATTGTACCATATGCCACTCAAGCAGTTCCATGAGTCACACATATAGCACACATCTAACTTATGCCAGCAGCTCATGAGACGGGAGCTCCCATAGGGTCATCTAGTGGGTAGGTGTATGTCCTGACACATCAATTGGGGTGCTGCTATATGCATCAAACAACTACATCCAAATCTTTGTGGTGTGTACCATGATACATAATATTGCACTGCAGAAACAGCTATAAGATCAGGGAAACATCCCAGCAGGATTCACCATCACAGTATATCAGAGAGGAACAGCAGATAATAAAGTCCAGCCACCAGTAGTATCACATGTGTGATGGAAGCAGATGCAATACATGATGGCACTGATAAAAGGAAGCATCTTCTCTACAATTAAAGGCTATCACAAAGACAATACAAAATAAAATGATGCATGTATTTTCACATCCAACTTATCTAGAGAACAGCCTTGCTGTGCATCATACGTGACCATATTCAGGCAGGTTAAGGCTTGGGAAGGGAACAGTCATCATAACTTGCTCAGATGACTAGGTGATACAGTAACAGCAACCCTATAATAT
This sequence comes from Protopterus annectens, assembly GCF_019279795.1. Taxonomy (NCBI): domain Eukaryota; kingdom Metazoa; phylum Chordata; order Ceratodontiformes; family Protopteridae; genus Protopterus; species Protopterus annectens. The sequence continues at coordinate 1,291,064,511 of NC_056728.1, forward strand.
GAGGTATTGTGTGAGGAGTTTGGGATCACATCCTCTCTGATGAGGCTGAGCTCCTGTGTTATGATAAGTTCATAGGTTCATAAGGAAGCACTAGGATAGCTGCCCTTGTGTGCCACCTTCAGCCTAGCCAAGTTCCCTTTTTGTGCTCGAAATAACCTATGCCATCCGATAATAGATTGGTCTTACTCATCCCATGGTTGATAATTATATATTACCCCTAATATGAATAACTGGGATCATACCACAGATAACTTGAAGGGACCCATCATGCATAGGATAAAGCATTTAGGAGCTGCATCTGTCCATTAGTGGTACAGAGGTCAGTTCTGGGGTAAGCTTTTTGTTTCCCATCTATAGATCTAAGTTGCGATTAAATATGGACAGGGATGACCTTTGTTTTATGTGGATGGGAAGTCTGTTCAAGAGCAGCGGTATCCTCTATGAGATATACCTGTCCCTCCAAACTGTTCTGCTGATGTTGTAGAAGAGGTTTAGATCTGTAGACCAAGTATTTCTGATGTCATTTGATTTGCTAATGTGCAGTAAATCCATTAGCAATGGGTAAAGCATAGTGATAGAGCTTTGAGCTGGTCCATGTAGAACATGTTGTTTAGGCCTTGTCTCCTTTTATTAAGGTATCTGTGTTGGAGTTCTAATTGTTGCATATGTCTGGACAGATGCATGTCTAAGGCGGAATTATATTCAATGATTTGCCTAATGAGGGCTGAGTAAAGGGAGACAATAACATCCCTAGATCTAGACACAATCCCTTTCTTTATAAGCTGTGCAGTATTGAAAGGCTTTCTTATAACAATAGACACATGTTGGACAAAAGTTAGGTCATTGCCCACGCACATTCCCAAATCCTGAACAACTGAGTCAACTCTTAGGGGCTTATAGTCAATATGGTAGTTCCCTGGGGAAGATGACTTCCGGAAGGATACAATAATGCATTTTTGACATTTAGTTTCAGTCCAAGATTTTGGCATCATTTATTTGAGACAAGATCAGGGAAACATCCCAGCAGGACTCATCATCACTTCCAACAGGGACTCAGTGACTGTTCCTAGTTTGCAGTCATCTGCAGACTTAGATAACCACAACCCTTTGATGCTGGCTTTTACTGTAAAAAACTAAATGCCAAACATGATAGGTCCCAGCACAAAACCCCAGAGGACTCCACTGGTGACTGGTTTCTTTGTGGAGGCAACTTCCCCAGTTTTGATTATCTACATCCTATCTGTAAGCTAGTTGTCAATTATATGAGTGACATAGGGGGTCATTCCCAACGTATTTACCTTTTCTACAATGCCTGAGTGGGAAATGTTGTTAAAACCTTTGGCCAGGTCAAGGTATGGGATATGTACCATTTTGCTTTCATCCATTGCTTTGGTGACCTTTTCAAAAAATTCACCAGGTTGAGTAAGCATGACCTGCCCTTGATGAATCCAAACTGAGATGCGTCCATTGTTTGGAGGTTCCCTATGTCCTGATTGATTAATTCCATAATACGTATTTCCAAAGCTTGGCGTATGAGACTGGTCAGACTTTCGGATTTTTAATCGCCTGGGTTTGTGGAAGATCCTCCCATATGCAGCAGAATGACTATAGCTGTTCTCCATTTGCTTGGTATAAAACCTGTACGGAGGCTGAGATTAAACAATGTTGTTAGAGGTGTTGCTAAATCATGCGTTTTGCTTCTTTAAGATACATCCAGGAATATTGTCAGAACCCACTGCTGCAGTATTTTTTGCTTTTGATAGCATTTTTAGGACTTGTGTGATAGCTGGACATGAAACAGTTTCATTTATATCTTGAGGGACAGACAGAGGAGAGAGAGGGGTAAAATTAGAGCTAAACTTATATACTCGTAGATTTGCTATATCTTCAACCTTAAAGTACATAATTCGCAATCAGCTCAGTCTATAGCTGCATTGTGCTTTTGAGATTATGAACACAACTGAAAAATGCCTTGTGATTGTCTTTGGCTTGGTAGCTATTTTAGATTCGAACTTGTCCTTGGTGGATTTTATTATGCTCCTGTGCTGTTTGTTTAATTTAGGGATAATTACACTTCTTACTTTTGATCAAAATTGTTTTCCTTTTATTATAAAGCATGATTTTATTTATTTATTTATTTATTTCCAGTTTGATAACCAGGGAGGCACACTGGGCCCAAGGGGTCCATTTTCATTTTACATACAATTAGAACTAGCATAGAATTTTACACTATACAATTATGCATGGAGTTATACATTTTAGAAAATAAATGTAAAATTATATATTGAGATCTAGCAAATTGAAAAGCAGCAAAAGAGAGGATTAACAAGAAGAACTTGAGCACGGTTCATAACATATGTACAAAGTTAGATAACTAGAGCACAGTTCATAACATACATACATAGATAGAGAGCGATTTGCATGTAGATCATAACATTCATACATTGTAGATTAGAAAGCTATTTACAGTGCAGGGATGAGACAGAAGTGGCAGGATAATCAGGAAAAAGTATTTTATGGGGGTGGGAGGATGGCATAATGGTTAAGGTGTTTACCTTGCAAACATAAGGTACAGGGTTTGATTCTCACATGGGGGGGTATTGGGGCTGCTTGAAAATGGCCCACAAGGGTAGTTAGCCTAATACTAATCTATGAACTAATCTATAAGAAAAGCTTGAGCACCATTCATAACATACGTACATAGTTAGACATCTTGAGCAAAGTTCATAATACACATACATAGATAGAGAGCCATTTGCATATAGTTCAATGCATTCATGCATTATTGATTAGAAAGCTATTTACAGTGCATGGATGAAGCAGAAGTGGCAGGATAATAAGGGAAAGATGAAAAGAACTATCAACTTGTAAAGATTTCTGTAGGTAGTTGAAAAGACGGAGACTTTCCGGTTAGTAGTAAGCATATGTTTTGTAGAATAGGGGAGAAAAATAGAGGTGAAAAGTTCCAAGTTTAGCATGTGTGCATATAAGATTCTGGTGGGAGCAGAGATGGGAAGTTGAGCGATAGAGAAAGAGGGGAAGGTTGTTTGGAGAAAGGTTCTAGTGGAATCATTGAGAATCGGCTGGTCAGTGGAGGAGGAGGCTGCTGTTTAGTGGTACAGAGGTGGATGATGATTTTATAGTTCCACCATGTGGGTTTGTTTCTGAGGTTTGCCCTGCATTTGTTCCTATGTGGTACAGCTGCATCTATGCAGCTGTTTACCTGATGGCATAGTGTAATGGTGTGCATTTTCAACATATTCAGTGAAGTTAACTGGGTTTGATGTGGATATGAAGCTCGCCATTGTATCACTTAGGAGTAGGTAGTTTGTCTTATATACATTTCTAAAGGTACCATGGGTGGAAGGGATCTCTGCTTTCAGTTTTATTTCTAAGAAGACTGCTTTATGGTCTGAAGTAACAAGTGATAAAGATAGGCAAGGACTGGTGCAAGATGCTCCCATATTAATAAGGGCAATATCCAAGATGTTTTTCCCCACAGTGTATACTCTTATTAATTGTTCCAGGGCATTTGTATTGACAAATTCCAGGAACATAGTGCTAGTGTAGGTTTCTCAGTCTAAGCTGGATAATTTAAATCTCCTAGGAAAATGGTTTGGTGTTTAATACTGAGTGATTATAGTTCCTGTATATAGGCATTGTGGCTTTCTTTTGTCATAGAGGGAGTTCTATAGCTAGTTTTATATGTTATGGGACCTTTCTGATGATTATTTAGACATAAAGGTCATAATCATTAGAGATGTCTGCTGTGATGACCTGAAGTCTTTTGGCTTGATGCAGTCTCTGTCAGAGAAGGTGTACTATTATGGGATGGATTGTGTTCACCCTGACTGGGTGTCCAATACTGGAAATCTACAGAGCTTCATGGTCAAATGACTGCAAGCATATGTGATATGCCTTGTGTCCTCAGGTGATTATGAAGATGTAGAAATACAGGCACATTCATGAGGAGTCTGATGAGGAGTCACAGACGTTGTACCCAAGGGCTATCATTATCCATGGCTGTTATACCATCAACAGCAGGATGTTACAGGCTGAAGGCCATAGTTGCCAGTGAAGCCGTCTCATTACCACTCTGTGTAGTCTGTATGGGGTTGGCCATTTGCTGCACAGTTTGCAGATGCAAAATAGCTGTAACTTATCATGCATTCATTAAAGCAACCGCAGATGCCACATTTTCCACCAAACACCTGAGAAGCAATATTTTCTTCCTATCTCCAAGTTTCATGTCACTGTACAGGTATTTCACATTGTCATGCAAGCCACAGAGTGCACTAACAATCTTCATAATATTGTTGATAGTAGCTGTCACTTTCTAAATCACTGAGCTACACTTCTCTTGATTGATGCTGAGTGCAGTACTCAGATCAAGAGACCAGGGACTGACATGGAATCACTTTTGCACCACAACTCCCACCTCACCCCATGTTGAATATGTGAAGGTCAGAGGCAATACAAATGTCAGATGCTGTGTGGATAAGGATCTCATAGGAAGCCTGGACAGGGATTACAATTGCAGGAGTGTCATTCTGATCTAGCAATGTTATAGGGTCAGCCTGTACTACATACTCTAGTGGTCATTGTTAGCCCATTTCCGTCATCCAAACCACCACCCCCAGTTATAAGGGTGCACTACCCATTCACAGACATGAACAACAGGAACTCCTCCATCTCTGTGAGCCATTTCTGTGCTGTTGGCCCACCTTCCACGTTAAACATGTCATTAATAATTTCCCATAACTTGTCATTTGCTCACAGAGTCATATTGGTTACCCTTTGCTGCAGCTGCTGCAAAAACTTATCATGGTTTCTCACTACACTCATTGTACTGCATCATTCCCTGATATATCTGGTTCTAATGTATGTTGCCAACAGCAATTTTTCCTAGGATGTGCATGCCATGCATGTGGTGGGTTTACAATAACATTTCTATGTCCTGGATGGTTAATTTTCTAGATAATACCCACTCAACGGTCCATGGCAAACTTTGTACATCTATGAGTTATACATATCATGAATGGGTGTGGCAGACAGTCTGTGGAAGTCCTTCTTCTGGTTCACTGCTTCCTTTCTTCCCATTCGGCCACATGTTAGCAAGCCCATGTACTGCCATTCACAACCTGTCAGGCTCAGTCTGTTACAATGAGCATGGTCTATGTATGCCCTTTCTTGCATCTGCCTTTTGTACCCATGTAGTGGTATACATGCAGTGTTATACCCAGTCCTCTTACAATGCATTTCCATATCTACTCCACTTTTCAGGGGTCATCATATCCCTTGTGTGCTGTCTTTCTTGAGGTGATTGATACTCATGAATCATGATATGCCTCACCATGACAGCTAACATGACAGTGTCATGCCATTGTTCTGCGTTTTCATTAATACATACCCATATATATGGGTCCACTACAGATGATTGAACTTCCAAAAGGCTGACTTTCATATAGCCGAGACCATATGATCGATTTTTGGAAGTTTGAACGTTCTGAACGGACAGATCCCTATAGCGCGGAATGGGAAAATTTCCATTTTCCGCACTGTGGTGCAATCTCGGATTTGGTATAATTAAATAGCAGGGGGTGTAGGGGGAGTGCAGCCCCCCCTGCCCCCCTGCTAGCAACATGTTAGTAGGTTTTTGTCTTTTTTTTTTTTTTTACATGATTGAAATTTCAAAAGTCGAACAAATGGTCTCCGCCATATGGATTTTGGCTTTTTGAAATTTCAGTCATGCATACTAGACCCATATATATATATATATATATATATATATATATATATATACATTTTATATCTTTTTTACTCATTAAAGTGCTTTTCTAATCTTCACTTATGAATGGGCCTTTGAACGGATATATGGAGTGAACTGTTGGGAACCATAAGGAACACAGAGAGTGTTTTTTATTTTATTGGTTTGCGAGGTGGTGTTGGCATCTGCCATTAGTGTTGATTATATTACTGTAGTACATTGCTAGGTGAGTTGTCAGCCTTCATCACATGTATATGGGCTTACAGAGAATTGCTATAGAATGTCTTTTTCTTGTGCAGATTATTATGTAGATTGTTTTCTGTAAGTGTTCTCATGTAAAACGGCACCACACTTTATATAGTGCTAATAAGGGCCACATAGTGAAGTGATAATATGAATCAGTTTGCAACCACTGTCATTGAATTACATCCAGAACCCAACATGATTCCCAGACTAGCTGGCACTAGCCATAGGTTCATAGGTTAATAGGAGGTTACTAGGCTAATGGCCCTAGAGCCTTTACAAGCCTAGCCATATTTACCAAGAGTTGTCCCAGTTATTGGTGGTTAGGTGAGTGAAGTTTGCAGAGGTAAGGGTCTATGGTAGTTAATATCAGCTTCCTCTGTCCAGGAGGATGTGGGCAACACCCCAGGATTGAATTTGTAGTCACCTATCCATTGATCTAGGTTACGTTTGAAAAGGGTCAGGGAGGGGCTCTGTTTTTCATGAATTGGAAACTTTTCAATTGAAGTTGTCATCTCTGGGAAATGTATCTCTCTTTCCAGCATGACCTGTTCATGTCAGAGGCTAGGTTAAGATCTCTGGAATGAGTGATCCTCCTGCAGTTTGATTTACAAATGTGTAGCATTTCCATCAGGGCTGATTCAGAGACTACCCTGTAAGCCAGGTACAAGTCACCCTTTAGCAAACTGTAGGAGACAGAATACAGTGACAGGGCTTTCAGTCTTTCCATGTAAAACTTCTTTTGTATACCATGTAATTTCTTGGTATGGTCTTATGAGGACCAAAAATTATGGAATTATAACATCCTTAAATCTAGATGCAATGCCTTTACTTATAAGATGTGCCACATAGAAGGATTTCCTTACTGTGGATATGTGGTGGTCAAAGTTCAGATTGCTATTAACCTGAGTATCCAGATCATGTACCACTGGGCCTACACTTAGGGGAGTGTTGTTTATAATGTAATTAGCAGGAATGTCAGCTTTTTCAAAGGGAATAATAATATATTTTTTTGCATTTAGCTTTAATCTGTGGCTTTGGCACCAATATTCCTGCTCAATATGGTTCTAATGTTCATGCAGACAGACTTTACAGACTGGAATGATTGATATTATCCAGCTACTGTGCATGCCACATGATATTCTGAATGTGTGTCCTTGTGCATGAGTCTGTCATTGTGCCCTTCAAATGAACCATCAATGTTCATGGTCATTTTAGGCATTATGAACTACTACAAGACTCCATAGTGTCCGTGGGACAGCAAGATATTCTTTCTTGATTTGTCTGCACGGTTGCATCTCCAGGCACCTGCTGGGGCAGTATTATGACCCATTGAGCACAGTTGATGCCTCAAATGAATATGCCAGGATGGTGAGTGATGTTCCTTATATCACTCCTTCTGGTGAGCATTGTCAACATCAGTACAGTCACATGTGGCACTGCCACTCTAACATGTTTCATCACTGTGAGACAGAGGCAGAAGCTACATAGAGGAGAGACAGCTATGTATTGTAACATTTTTTTTCATTTTATTACCTGGTATACCTGTATACTGGCATGTGTATATTTTCTTTCACAGCTGCTAAGGAACTTCAGCTATACACAGCAGGATATTGCAAGAGGTGGGAGCTACTGTCCTGTCCATAGGGCACATGTCCTGTATAAGGCAGTCCACTGTGTAACTGCCACTATATATATGTTTATTATGTGTATTAAAATGTGTTCTATTTTTCCTTCTCCTTCTGCAGGTTCATTTGTGGTGAAGATCATTCAGCAGTGTCATCCCCCCAAACTGAAGGTGACCTGGAGGGATCACTGGTGACCTCAGTGGTCAGTTCTCAGGATGGAGTCATAAGCTGCTCTTCTGACAGTGGTCCATAAGGGTCTTCCATCATTTCTAGGTATTAGTTGAAGTAGCTGGTCTCATATGAGTGCAAACGCAGATGAATGTCCATGTCAGCATGGTGAGGCACCTTCTACAGAGTTTGTTGAGTTGCCTGATAAGCAGGCCCCAAGCATTAGGCCACCAGAGGCACAGACCACCAACAACATCATTCACAAATGTGATAGATGGTTTTGTTGTGCACTTTGGGCTGGCCTGGTATCTATTCATGACTTCTGCCATATCCTCATCCAGGTGCTTCTATCCCATTCGTGTCACACCCCATACCTTTCTTCTCTTACCAGCTCTCCTGTTTTCCCTTTACTCCACATTTCAGTGATGAATTGTGTTGGATCCTTGCTCAGATGACACTTAGGAAGCTTTCTAGAATAGCATCAATGTGGAGCTTCATAGCATTTGGGAGCATGTGTGAACTGTAGCACACTAACCTGTCTTGGTATTGATGTCCAGCCTGTTGATCACATACCTATCAGTAATGTTACTTGTCCACTGTGTCAACCTAGTCCTGCTTTTCACTGTAACATGGCAGCTTTGTTTTACTATGCAGTCTTTTCTTTGATATATCACTGCTATGCCACCCCCAATATGTATGTGATTAGCCTTGGGCCACATTGTGCCATATACTTTATCCAATTTAACACAACGCAAAGAAGCAGTTCTTATCGATGATCCACAGTCAATGTCCATCCAGCATTTTATTGTCCTTATTTCTGTATTCCTAGCTATAATGCTGAGTGTTCTGCAAAATATCATATTAACACATTAAAGAAATAAATTCCAGTACCTGACAACATGCCTACTGATATAACCTATCAGTGAACTTAGAAATCCCATCTCCTTACATCTATAAAAAAACTCTCTGTCTGCAATGTTGTGTGATGCTTTTTAATACTTACTTGAGAACATTTAGTCCATGGGAGTTAGATAGAAATGAGGTCAAGAAATTTCCCTGACCTTTTTACTGTTACTCCAAGTTCTTGGCCTCAAATGTGCTGCTTCTTATATCTGTCTTTCACTTAACATGGTTTTAACTTTCTTATCATCAATGCATCCTCCCCTCCAACACTCTCTGTCACTTCCCCCCTTCCCCATCTGAAGCTTGGAGCCAGGTTGTAGCCTGGTCCCCTATTCTGAACCCTCCTTTAAAAAGGTTGGACTCCTATGGCTCTTTTAATCTCCAAGTTCATTAGATGTACTGAAAATAAAAATAAATTAATAAAGCTGCCACCTGTATCCCATTCCCCTGTTTTCCATCATCCCATTAGAGAGACCATTTCCAAAAGGGGGCATGCTTCTCAGCTCTGCCAAGGAGGAATCTGACCAGTTAGCCTAATATCGCCATCCCCTCCAGAGTTCTAGCAGAACATTTTATATCCATCCCTCCTTTCACTAACTTGATATACTAAAAAAGCCTCACTGTTTATTTCATCTGAATATATGTGCATATTTTTCCATTATATGCAGGTTTTACAGCTAAATATTTTACTAAAAATGCAACTTATCTATTCATTTTCTACACACAAATACACACACACACACACACACACACACACACACACACACACACACACACACACACACACACACACACACACACAGATTTATACAAACATCAAGTCACTACATGAAGAACCACATTATCAAAGGTCAAAAATGTCACCCTTTCTACCAAAAGAATTGCAGAGCAAAAATCTGACCTTACACAGTGATAAAAACTTCAGCTGTAGCAAAAAAAAAAACTAGCACAGCATCAAATAAAGCATTTTTGCATTGGTCTGCACTCCCTGTACCCACATGTGGGTGGTTTTGTCACAATAGCCCACTTGCATTTAGTAAAACATTTAGTAAACAGCCTTAAAAATGCTGGAAGCTGATCAAGCTGACAGCAATATTGGGTTGATAATAATGAATTAAGCCGAATTAAAAATAAAAAAATAATAATTAAAAAAGGAGTGACCAAAACTTTCTATTTACAAAGCAAAAGCATTCTAATGATGTTGATTAGAAAAATGTAGTTTTGTAAAAAAGAGTTAAGACTGCCTTCATTTCTTATCAGTTATTGCTCCTACTATCAACTACTAAGTAAACAGCACCAAATGTACCCCAAAGCTGCCATTTATTCAAACTGTTCATCATCAGTAGTTTTAATCCCTTTACAGTGACAAAACCGTTCAATCACCATTTGCTCCACCAGATTGATTCAGGTGTAGTCCTTGTCGGGTCTATATTGAATCAGCGAACACTTAAAAAAAGAACGCTGATTTATCAACCCTATTTCAGTGAACTTTGAAAATCCCAAACACCCAGAACAGTGAATTTTTTCTCAGGGGAAAAAAATCTCTGGGCCGGTTTCGGGAGTTTGCTGTTTCCTCCACTGTGGTGCGATCTCGGAGTTGGTATATTTAAGTTGGGGAGGGTGCTCCCCACATTAAATAATGTTTTAAGTTTTTTTTTTTTTTTTTTTTGCGGAACAGCAATTTTGTTCCCCGAGTGTTTAGCTGAACTAGGTTCGATGAATAAGCGTTCACTTTTTTAAGCATGCACTTATTTAATATAGACCTTTCTTGTCAATGATAGCTTACACATAACTTACAACTACAATTCACCATCTGTTAGTCATCCCCATATCCTTTTTTTGTTAGCCATGGTTTCTACAGAAGACATTACTGCTGTCACTTGTAGCACCCTTCATATTCTCCATCTCCTAATATACCTCTGATCTCACCAATGTATTATCATAGCATTTGTACAACCACAAATCCTAATGCAACATGAATGACAGTAAAAAATCCTAAACTGGCATAGCAGCAGGAGCTAGTGGAATCCAGGCCAGATTCCCAGACTGGTTTCTCTTCCAATAGACCCAGACTGTTACCATTACAAGTTTTCCACATTTTATGGTGACTTACTTTGAATTGCACTCTTTTCTGGCCAAACAGGGAACATTCCCAGTTATCTATCCCTAGATATCCTTCTGGTAATAGTTTTAAAACTGGGTTGTATAATGTGTTGCTTCTGGTTAATGATGGCTGAGTTTAATCAGGCTTCTGATGGTGGATGTTCTGATATGGTTGCATTTGCTCCTGTTGAATTTGAAAAATGTTATGCTACTGTACCTTCTTATCTGGTAAATGAGATGCTGGTTATACATGGCTTTATTTATGTTTTAGAGAGGAAAGATAAAGAAAAATTGTATTTGGCTTAATTGAAAAGTGACATGGGAGGTGTAACACATGTTCCTGCTGACGAATTGTGAGTTACTGAAACCACATGCTAATCATCAAGTGCCATATCCCACAAGTATACAGCCATGGTAGCTCTTAAAGAACATGCAAGCAGTAGAGTGGAACCTTCTTGTGTGGTTATTGAAGAAGAGGTGTCTGGGAAGTCTTCGCACAGTACATGCCATCCAAACATGATGTGACTCATTAAGTAAACTGATTGAGTCGAAAGAAGGCTGGGTGAGATTTGCCATCAAATCTACAGTACAATGGTTTGTATGCGAGCAGATTATCATTAAACAAGGACCTTTTCTGTTCAAGAAGGAGGCTGATTGGACCTTTACTGTTTGTGCACTTTCTATTTCTGGGAACTCGCATACTACTGTAGCCCAACTATGGCTGCAAGCACTTTTCCTGCTCGTGATAACTGCATCAATCAGGTGTATTCTATGCATGCATTCATGAATTCATGAGGCAGTTATAAAAATGTACATTTCATTTATATGTTTATGACTACTAAGTCTCAATGTACATACCAGGTAATGTGAAATTTAATATTTGAAATGTGAGATAATTTAGGTATTGTCCCTCGTCCGGTGTTTTTGCTTATAGACTTAAATATGCTGCTGTTAAAACAGTCCAGGCTAATACTGGATTGGTGTTGCAAAGGGGTGTTTTTTTCATTTTCATCTGATTATTTGGTTGTTTGCCTTTATACTGGTCTTCTGCTGAGTCTCAATGCTTGATTAAGCAGTTGGCATGTGTGGATTTTCTTGTGAAGTTTGAATATGTAATGTCAATGAAAAAGTTGTTTCCTAAATGTGTGTGTCTTCTTTAGTGATGTATTTTGAGGTGACTTACATCTACTTCTACTTAGGTTAAAGCATCACATTTTCCTTCTTTGTATCACTTTTACAATTTTGGTCCATCATTAACCTTCTAAAACTCGACAAATGACTGACAATTATGTATAGTAATGTCAATGACATATGACATGTCTTCTTCTTTGGATGAGTATCTGAGACTTATATTCTGTTTTGAAAGGATTAGTATAGAAGCAAACCAGAGTACATGATTTAAGCATGAATATGACTTCTGGGTTTGCTTGTTCTCCACCGAGAAAGGCTTCTGTTCAGCATGATATTCACCTTAATAAAGTTAACAAAGACTCTTACTGCTTTTGAGTCTTAAAGGGTTTTGCTTTCTGCTTTACATTTGGAAGTTCCATGTTTGCAGTGCATGCTTCTTTTAGAGTCATGTTTTCTTTGATTGGTTGACTAAAGCATGTATATTTTAGAATTTGATTATTTCAGTTTAATTTTAATTCAGTATAGTTCTTAAAAGTATTTGTGAGGAAGGATTTATATCCAAAACCTCTGTGGTTTTAGTAAGGTTTTGGTTATTATAATTGTCAGCATTGTGAGCTGCGTTTTTTTATTTTTGTTAGGTTTTGTAGGCAAAATGGTACCTTGAGTTTTGCACCTGATACTAGTAGACAGTAATTAGAATTGTGTAACTTGTTTTGTGGGTGTATTAAGAAAAAGGAACCAGTTAGAAAATGTTAACAGTTCCATAGCAAGAGTTGAGCAAAAATAGAACATGCCTTGGGTGCCAATTAGTAGAAGGTATTGATTGTTGAAAGAATTAAATAACAGCTTACAAGATGTCAATTAAGTGTTCACAACAGCTTATAATCTGAATAATCTGAATGTCTGTCAGAATGTCCTTTTTAAGTATTTAAACTACCTCTAAAAACACACAACAGGTGGGCAGTTTACAGGCTAGCTATCAATGATCAAAATTGTCATTGCATAATGATAGCCTAGAAACTGCAAAGCTGTTAATTAAAATGCTTGACAGTTTACAAATTGTCATGAATTGATAGCCACAGAGATCACTTACAGAGAGTGTGGGGGTGCAGGGTCAGGAGTTTAAACAGATCAGGGTCCCCAGTTCCCTTGCTGCACCTCTAAGTGAGAACATGGGTTAAATTAGGTGACTTGACAATACTAATATTCTAAATGAGCAAGACAAGCCCATACTATAATCAATAGCTTACCCATAAAATCTCAGACCTTTCAGGTTATGCATTCTTTTACTGTAATTTCATCAATGCAAATCAGGAAAATACCCACATATATCACAAAAATATGCAAAGCAAATTACAATATAATTAAAAGGAGAGACACAATTTAAACATCAAAATTTACAAAATGAAAATATTTTTTAACAGCATCTCTGATAAATTAACCAAGAATCCTTCAAGTATGTAAATCATTTCTTAAACCTAAGAATTAACTTGAATGCAGATTGAAATTTCATAATGAAATCTAAGACATTGTGAAAGTGTGATATCCCAGGATGAGAGCTGCAGTGTAGATATGTAATATTTAAGAAATTCTAATATAATAATATGATCCATGAGTTCCTGTTGAAATTCTGAGGACTGCAGCAAAAGTGCTCAGAATCGAGGAAGTACAAATGAGAATGAGGCAATATATAATATTTATTTACACACACACACACACACACACACACACACATATATATATATATATATATATATATATATATATATATATAAAACGGATCTACTTCAGTAGATTGAACTTTTACTAGTTCGAACCACATATGGCCGAGACCATATGTTCGAACTCGTAAAAGTTCGAACACCGACGTAAAACCACATAAAACCAAAAAACACAAAACTAAACGTCTATAGCAGGCGGGCTATGCCCCTCCCCATGCACCCCCCACAACCCCCTTACTTAAATATACCATTTCCGAGATCGCACTGCATTGCAAAAATGGGAAATCTTCCCTTTCCACTCTGTACGGAGATTTTCATTCAGTCAGATCAGACTTTTACAAGTTCGAACATATGGTCTCGGCCATATGTGGTTTGAACTTATAAACATTCGATCTATTGAAGGGGACTATATGTGTGTGTGGTATGTATATATATATATATATATATATATATATATATATATATATATATATATATATATATAGTTATATTAAGTCCAAGGTTGCAGAACCTTGGGGTATTTATCTGAGGTGTGGAGGGCTTAGAATCGATGTCAAGTATAAAGTGTGAAAAAAGCCCTGTGCAAAATTATTGTAATGTGCAACAGCAAGTTTCAAAATGTGCATTTTGTTTGTACTGCAACTTATCTTAGGAGTTGCAGGACAGTTTCTGAACTCACACTTATAATAGGGCAGTGTGATCCACATCTTGTTCTTATTACTCTGTGTGCTGCATTTTATGATCCTTCTATGTCTGTGTGGGTTTTACCAATGTAGTTTGGTTTCCTCACAAACGTACACTAATTGATTAGCTATTCTAAACTGCCTGTAAACATTTTCTTTCCATTTGCCCTTGCAGCCTTGGTTATGCCTGAATGAGTTTTAAGAAAGACCAGTTCTGTTATCTGGTTAACAAATAAATAATAATACTTTGAAAATATTAAGATCTGGTAGTATATGCATTTGCATTATAAATATATTCGATTATCGAAATATCTGTTTAAACACTGAAAGTCTTTTTAAGCATTTTGGTTCATAAGATTAATGTGCCTGAACATTTTGACCAAAGAAATGTCTGTGGAATTTTCAGCATTTGTTTAAATGCTTAGTAATTCTGCAGCAGCTATGTATGTAAGTGTGAATGCTCAGAGCATGTGGAGTTTTTGTCTAAACAGCTGGATTGTTTTTATCAGTGCTTCTCAAATTTAATCTCACTGAGCCTTCTGTAATCTTCAGAAAAGTTATTGAGTCACTCATACATGCACAAATATTCCCCTGGGCCTCCAAATATAAAAACAGAAAAAGTATGTACGATATTATGTGTGCAATAAATGTCCTTTAAATAACTGCCTAACAAGTTTTCATTTACTCCAGGACCTTTGTCCTCAGAAAACGACATTATGTTATTGCTTTTGACTTCACTAGAAACAAGAACTTGAAATCATTATTCCAGATAAACATATCCTAACCCTCTTTAAAGACATATACTTTAGAATAACTATTTTGTTGCAGTACTGATAGATCTGATTGGCCCTTTGACTATACTGATGCTCTGTAGGAAGGCACAGCTCAAATCTTAAAAAAAGAAAAATCTTGCCTTAAAATGAAGATCATTAAGAATATTGTTTAAATGTTCAGATAATCTGAAGTATTTACCATAACAATAGGTGGCTGAATGACCACTGCTGCAGTATTAGCTATATGGATTATATCTTGCACAGGATAACAGCTAACCAGCTTCTAGAGCTTAAGGGCACTTGTCATATGCCAAGACCATTGACAGGTCAAGCAGATCTCCAGAAAATCAGTGGTTTAGGTGCCAATCCCTTCAGAGTGTTCATGCCAGCTGTAACAGGGAGGCTGGAGCCATGAAAAGGCAATGGTAGGTGCATAAAATTCAGTATCCAAAACATGGCAGCAAAAAATAAATAAATAAGAGGAATGGAGGGAAGTGGTGGCTGCTGCAGCAGTGACCATTCAAACATCTACTGTTGTGGTAAGTTTATGTACACAACTGTACTATGCTCATGGCTTCATCACTACACCAGTAGCCTTAGTTATATGAGTAGAATACCATTGCTTAAACGGACTGCTGCAAAGAAGGTTGAGGATCCAGGACTCCCTGAACAATGCCCCTAGCAAAGCTTGCTCTAGATCTGCATAAGGATATTAGTGTGTAGTGCTTTGCAAAAGTATGTACAGTGGATCATGTTGTTGTATCTAGAATTCTTCTTGAGTCTATCCCCTTTCAAAAATCCACTGATGAAAACCATGGCACTAGCAGAATGTGCCTCGACTCTGCCTAGAACTGGCTTGTTATGATGGGTATAATAAAAGGAGATACCATGGGCCAACCATTTGAAAATAGCCTGCTTTATCACAGGTTGTCTTTTTTCTTACCTTCATAAAAATGAATAACTAATTAGAGTTTCTAAAGGTTTTAGTTCTGCAGAGATAATATCGGAGCTATCTGAGGACATCCAGCATATAAATAATCCTGTCTACCTCATTTTTAGGTTCTAGAAAGAAGTCAGGGAGATGGATAGCTTGGATTAAAGTATACTCATACACCACTTTAGGCATAAATGAAGTATTGGTTCTCAAGGAAACCTTATCTGTGTGTAAAATGAGACAAGGGTGACCCACCATAAGAGTATGAAACTCAGACACTCTTCTTGCAGAAGTCAGAGTAATCAACAAAGTTGTTTTCCATGTTATGAATCTCATATCAGCCTAATGAGCTGGTTTAAATGGAGCAAGAGTTAGTTTTTCTATCACAAAGTTAAGATAACAAGGTTTTCTAGTCAGATAGGTATGCAGAACCCCTTTTCAAAACATTTTAACATAGAAATGCCATGAAAGGGGTGATCCATAAGCAGATATGCATAAATGGACAAGAAATGAACCTTGATAGATGAGTAAGGAGGGCTAGACAATAATAACTCATACAAGTATTGTAGAACCAGAGAAACACTAGCCATAATGGGGTCCTGGTTCTTATCATGGCACCAACTAGAAAATATTTTCCTTTTAGTAATATATGGTTTCCTAGTAGCAAGTTTCTTTACCTCCACTATTACCTGTTGCATGTCCTCAGAATATAGGTGTCTAAAAAGTATTACAATTCTGTCACCCAGGTAAT
Source organism: Protopterus annectens (assembly GCF_019279795.1). Lineage (NCBI taxonomy): Eukaryota > Metazoa > Chordata > Ceratodontiformes > Protopteridae > Protopterus > Protopterus annectens. The sequence continues at coordinate 1,291,081,316 of NC_056728.1, forward strand.
TTGTGAAGTTGTTTCAAACTGGGTTGTACCAAACATCCCATCTTTTGTGAGTAGATCCAGTCTATGACTAAACTTGTGGTAATCGCCTTTGGCCATTTCCAGAAAAAAGGGAGGACCTCTGTTGCCTGGGTCATGAGGGAGTCACCACAATGATCCTTGTAGAGTCCTTCTGAATCTTCAGTTTGACCATGGATATCAGTGCAAAAAACAGAAAGGCATACAGGAGCTTTCCTGTCCAAGGAAATTAAAGTGCATCTGTCTTCCAGGCCTGCTTCCAAGAAATTCTGGAGCAGAATTTTGCCAGTTGTTTGTTGTGAATGGAGGTGAAAAGATCTGTGGGAGGTGTTCCCACAGCTGGATCAAATCCTGATTCATTATCCATTCATGAGAATCTGTCTGGTCCTCCTGAGCTTGTCTGTCATAGTGTTTTTCTCTGATGAGTGAGATTATGCTGAATTGCTATATACCAGGCTACCATGGTTAATCTACACAGAGGGTAAGATCTAGAGACACTCCCCTCTATTTATTTATATGCCACTTCTTTGTGGTGTTGTCCCAAATCACTTGTAATGATGCTGAGGACCAAAGATGATTGAGAGAGTTGAGAGCATTTATGATTGCCAACATCTCTGTTATGTTTGTGTGTTTTGTTCTGTTTTTGTTTTCTAAAAACCCTGCATTTTTACTCCCAGAGACAGTGCTCCCCAAGCAAAGTCTGAGGCGTCTGCAGTTGCAATGTCTTCTAGAGCTAGAATGGAAATTGGAAGATATGTTCAGATAAAACTGGTCTCCCCACAAAAGCATATCTTTATTTACAAATCCCAAAACTAAAATCTGGAATGTCACTGAATGTTGATGATGGGACCATACAGATTTTAGGTACCATTGAATCCTTCTCATGTGGACTCTGGTAAAAGAAATCATGAGAATCATGGATGCCATGAATCCTAGTATTCTGAGAAATCCCTTTGTTGGAGTCAAAATCCTAGACTGAGTGGAAACACTCAGTAACAGATGTAGATATAGATCTACTTTTTCCTGCGGAAGAAAAACTCTTTGAACTGAGATATTTTGGAGACACCACAGGAAACCAGTCCTTTGAGAAGGAGTCAAACAAGGCTTTTGAATGTTCTCCTGAACCTCTAAGTGAATGAGAACTCTTACCCAAGTGAGAGATTCATGAGATTTTAAAAAAGACTCTGCAAATGTAAGCAAGTCATCTAAACAAGGAAATATGTGAGTACCTTGCATTCTGCAATAGGATATTATTGGAGCTAGACACTTTGTGAACACCCTTGGAGCAGTGGACAACTCAAAGAGTAAAGCAGAGAACTAAAAGTGCAATCCAGATACATAAAACTATAAAAAGCTTTGAAATCTGAGGTTATAGGAGTATGATGATTGACATCCCCTAAATCTACAGTTAGCAACAAAAAATGAAAGGGGGAATCAGAGTTAACAGATTGTGAAGGGATAAGATTTTCAACTTTGGAACTTACATAAACTGAGGTTGAAAGGAAAGATCTAGGACTGGTTTCCATGAGGCTTCATTTTTTTGGTACCTCAAACATTCTTGAATAGAAACTTTTCCATGCCTTAGAAAGTAGAACAAGTTTGATTACCCCCTAAGTTACCAGATGCTTCTTGATAGGAAGGAAAAACAAAGTTTGATCTGGTCAGTGAGGAGGAATCCCCTGAAAAAGAATATGGGACTCTCAGTGTCACCTGTACCCCATGACGGATCACTCTCAGAATTGATTTGTCTAATATTCTCTGTTGCAAAAAAGAAAATTGATGAGCCAGATATGTGAAATGAAGGCGAGGTTAACAGCTTGCCAGGGTGAAAAAAGGTGGATTACGATTCACAGACAGTCATTCAGATTTGTTAGATTGTCCTGGTTTCTAGTAGACTTCTCCCCTTTTTTGGAACCTCCATGCTTTTGTTTCTGAATGTCTATTTACAGACAGTCATTCAGACTAGTTAGACTGTCCTGGCTTCTAGTAGAGGTCTCCCCTTTTTTGGAACCTCCATGCTTTCGTTTCTGAATGTCTATTTACAGACAGTCATTCAGACTAGTTAGACTGTCCTGGCTTCTAGTAGAGGTCTCCCCTTTTTTGGAACCTCCATGCTTTTGTTTCTGAATGTCTATTTACAGACAGTCATTCAGACTAGTTAGACTGTCCTGGCTTCTAGTAGAGGTCTCCCCTTTTTTGGAACCTCCATGCTATTGTTTCTGAATGTCTATTTACAGACAGTCATTCAGACTAGTTAGACTGTCCTGGCTTCTAGTAGAGGTCTCCCCTTTTTTGGAACCTCCATGCTATTGTTTTTTGAATGTCCATTTGCCATAAATTCGCTGGGTCTATTTATTTTTTCTTTTTATAAAGAGATTTAGCGGTAGGTGTGAAACCTTTAACAAACTTGCAGAAGGAAGCCTGAAAATCTGAGTCACCCCTTCAATAAGTTTTCCTCTCTTATCACACTTTTTTCAGGACCTCAGCAGCAGATGATCTATAATCTACCTCCTATCCAAAGGAGAATTCAAAATTTCAGCTTTAACATCATGAGGTAAATTTTAATAATATAACCATGCAAACCTTCTCATAACAGTTCCAGTAGCATCTGCCTTGGAAGAGGCATCAATTAAGTCATAAGCAGACTTCAAATAGTCTTTAGTCACTTGAAACACAGAAGCAATAAGTGCATTTATAGAAGATTTATTCCTCAAAAAAGGGAACAGTGACTATAATGTTCCTCATATTATCAAATGATCCAAGCATAAGCTTTAACATGTGAGCTTGAAAATAAGTGAGGCATGTCCTACATGCCCCACCCTCTAGCTACTGTGCCCATGTTCTGCCCCATCAAGAAAAAATCCTGGAGATACCACTGGGGGTCTTATGTTTTAGAGTCTTCACAGGTAATGCTCCGTCTAGCTCCACCACCATGGAACTTCCACCACCTGATGTTGGAGAGGTCCAACTCTGACAATGATGGTGCTGAACAGCTGACATGGTCATGAAGGACAGTATTAAAGATGTACATAGGGAGCATGAAGACAAGATCCCCTACCCAGATTATGGATACAGCCTCTGTGCCTGTAGATAGCACCTAAGAAAAACACTCCACACATGAAGGATAGGTTGAAGCAGACACACAAAGTCATGTGTCAATTACTGCACTCAAGCATATGTGCAGGGTCATCATGGTGGCACAGCTGAGAAAAATCTTAGCCTTTACAGAGTTGATGCATGCATTGCAGGGTATGCATGATGACCTGCAGGAGCACATGTCCCATATGTGTGGTACTTTATAGTGGAGCCTTCACTTTCTGGTGCATGGGTTGCAGGGTATGCATGATGACTTATGGAAGTACCTGCCCAGCATGTACAATATTTTACACTGGACCCTTCACTTTCTGGCACATGGATTGTGGGGGCATGAGTGATGACCTACAGAAGTACATGCCCTACATGTGTGCTATTTTAGACTGGATCCTTCACTTTCTGGTACATGGATTGCAGGGCATGCACAATGACTTACAGATGTACATGCCCTGTACGTGTGATATTTTTAGACTGGGTCCATCACTTTCTGGCACAGGGAAGTTCCTCACTAGTTCCCATTGCATGTACCAGGTGTGGTTCACAGAGTTGCTCCACTTCTATCTCTACTGAAGGTAACCATCATGGACAGGAAGGCCACGATCATAGGCAAGCAGTGCTTCTACCTCATTCACAGTGACACTGAATGTGGACGTGTACCCAGAGATTAGAGGGTGTCATTGAAGCCTTGGTACTTATGCCATTGCCACATCTGGTATCAGATGTTGCTCACAGTCACCGAGCACACCTGCTGTGAGGCTGTTTTACTACCTGTGACACTCCTAGAAGTAGAAGCTCCAGTGAACTGGAGCATTCATGGGATGCCCACACATCTTCCTTGCATGCCCTGGACTAGTCTGTTAGATCAAACTACAGTGCTTCATTTAGTGCCAAGGCTGTGTCCTAGAATACCCACATACATCACCACACCCACCAGTGCCCCCCCCTCCACACACACACACACACACACACACACACACACACACACACACACACACACACACACACACACACACACATACACTTGCATACAACCAGTGACAGTGGATCCTCCCAAAGTATTTTGCAGTAATCCCCTAGGGACCCTCCTCTGACACATACACTACATTTATTATTTTTTCAGTTTATACTGAACTTAAACATTTCCCATGGAAGACTTTGCGTACTATTGCTCCCTTCCCTAATGGTACAAAGGATGATAATTGAACTCAGTGTTGTACTTTTGTACTTGGGTTGCCTATGTCTGATGCACAGTGTGGTCAGTCTATGCATGAGTGAGAAAAGCATGGTATTGCTTTATCATGCATCACATATTACTGTAGTGCATATGCTTTACTAAGAGCCAAAGCTATGTATCAGCCACTGTCTGTTTTCCAGTTCCATGGCATACTGCACCCCCTTCATCTAGGAAATTAATCCTCTGTTGCTGGGTCCTCCACTCACTCTTACTCTAGCTCTCTCTTGATTATCTGGTGTGCATTGAGATATTCCTCCAGCATACAGCCTCCCTTCCTCATCATCATGTTTTGGAGCATTGCACACACTAGGAATATCTTAACAAGGCTGCAAGGATCATGTGCAGGGTGCCACAAGATACATCTAGACAATGAAAGTGTGCCTTCAGCAACTCGAATATATGTTCACTATGATTCGCATTTGTCATAGGGCATAGTTGTATCCATTGTCTGTCACAGTCTGGGGACTTTTGAACGATATTATTATCAATAAGATGCACCTGGGGACTGCCACCCTTCATAAATCTTTGGCAAAGGTCACACATGTAGCATATATGAGAGTCATGGTAACTTCCTGGATGGCCTGCAGTCACATTATAGGCAATTATCTGGGCATTACAGATGACTTGGCCGTTAGTGGAATATTACTCTTTATGGTTCGCATACCTTCTTTTCAACTCAGAAGGTGGGGTCCTTATTTCAATACGGATGCAGTCTATGGACCTAATACCTTTATCATAGAAATCACACCTGGTGCTAGTGCATGTAAACCACATAGCCCCCCCCCACACATGTTTCAGCATGGCATTAAGATACATATGGAGTATCCTTGAGGCAGATGCCTGAGATATCCCCACTGTGTCCCCTGTTGGTCACTGAAAGGTCTCTGTAGCTAGTACACATAAAGCCAGACATACCTTAGTATCCACTAAGCTAGGTGATCCACGACTCCTACAGGATTGTATATAAGACCAATACATATCTACAAGCCCCTGTATGGTGTCCCTATCCACACACTACTGGTCTATAAGGTTAATATCATAAAGAACATGAAATGTTAAATGTGGTTAAATGATGTGGTGCCTCTGAGGATAACAATGCACACCGATGTGTCTAGCAGCTGCAATAATAGCCTGTTGCATATGCACATTAACTAAAACTACAGCAAACCCTAACATATTTCTGATACACTGCTGCATGTAGACTAGAATTTTGTTGTGGTCATTAACACTGGTGATCGTGCATCACATCTCTCTGGTTATGCATTTCTGAATCACTTCATCTTGTTTTCCCTCATTTGCACATAAAGAGCCACTCATTTTAATAATGTTCATTACCATGTCATTATACTGCTATTAGCATATATTCGGAATAGCTATGTTATTCCATTTTCTTTGCTTATGTTGAGTGCATCTCTGAATCACACAACCCCTGCCCATGACCACTACTAAATACAATTGCCAATTGCATGTCAGAAATGTTTCTAATTCCCAGAGACTGTTTCAAAGTGTTTGTGCTTAATAGAAACTAACTGAGCTTTCCAGCAGAACACTTCAAAAACTAATTGAGCTTTCTAGCAAAGCATTGCAGACCAGCAGAAAACTAAGTAGGTTTCCAACAGAGTCTTCAACAAAGCACTGCTGTCCAGCAGGAACTAAACAAGTGCAAACCTGTTCTGCATCATAAGGAAAACATCTCAATGTCTTTGCAGCAGCTTAGCAGAAAGAAATGTAAAGGTTCTATAAAGAAATTATGAAAGCCAACAGAGGGTGATACATGCCCTGCAGTAAGAAGTCTGTAACTTTGACAAAGACAGAGTAACCATCCAAAAAGGAGCCCACCCTGAAACAGAGAAGACAAGGCACAACTTCTTCCTCCTAAAGCTGGGAATGAGTGACAATACTTATACCTGCCTAATAAAATTTGAAAAAAAAAAAACACAGAAAAAAAGGTTTGCCCATTGCTTAATGGGCTAGGATGATATCACCCTTTCTAGGTGTTGGGGGGGGGGGGGTGATGAAGCTCAAAAGGTCTATTTTGCCTTTTATTTATTTATTTGTTTGTTTATTTATTTATTTATTTATCTGTTTGTTTAGCCTTTCTTGACTGGGTTAGTCCCAGTAGGCTAGTAGTGTCTTTTCCAGGGATACCTGAATTGGCATTCACCAATAACAAACATAAACTGAAGGCAAATATATTAAGATGACCAGCAGTCACTCTGGCAGTCAGACCTATATTTCCAGCAAGACAGTTCACTACAAGATGCCTAGCTTGACACACAGCATAATAGTGACTAAAGCCACGGGAAACCCTAGCTCCATATGACAGTGGGTAAACCAGAGCAACATAGACACAGCAAAACTTCTTTAGGACTTGGTGGAACTAAACGTGGCAGTATGTAAGCTATCAAAAATGACAAAATACTATTTCCGCCACCAGCTTGAAATGAGCACAATAACTTGTAAAAGTGTCCCAGGGATGAAGACATAACAAAGGAAACTGTCAATTTCAGTGCCACAGAGACAATACCAGACAACACATGGCAGTGGATGTGATTATTGACAAGTGGGACTAATTAAATATTTTAAATGTTTTGTTTTTGAAATATAGCTAAAACTTGTCTGTTAAATGATGAACTTAATTCAGTGTGATTCATGCATCTGTTGGGAAACACATTCAGGGTTTTCCAATTCAGATGAATCAGCAAATGTAAGCAGTACTCAAATAGAACCCTAAAATGTGATGTGCAAGCACTGCTGGATTGTGAAAGTATAGCTACCTTAACAAGTCTGTCATAAGTAAATGAGAAAGAATGAACCCAGAGAAGAAGCTGAGCATGGGAACATACAAGAATCTATTTCACAACTGAAGTAGATAATTGCATACTCCTCTAGGTCATCTAAAACAATGTGTTGAGTCAAATCCCAAACCTGCATGAGATAATTTTAGGGAGAGTTTTCTTATTTTCTTGATTTGTGAGCATACATTCATGGTATTTTAAAAGGGTCCACGGAGTGCTGAGAAAAGCTATGTTTCTCTGAAATACAATTAAAGGGCAGCCGGAATAATCTAACTTTCTCTGAAATGGGCATTAAGGAGGGTGAGAATGACAGAAATAAGGAAAATCCCATACCTGCACTAGTATGGAATGATTGTTGTTAGAATGGAGATAGCCCCAAAGACAATGATGAGCACAAAGACCTGATGCAGCTGACAAATTCAGCTCTAACTTTACCTCACTCTGCCTTCCACCTCTCCTCAGGGAATACCATCAAATATAACTCCCTCTGCAATCACTAGGGAACAGGTCCTCAATGCTTTCGCTAAGGCCAAGAACATTGCACCAATGGGCACAGACAGTATCCCAGCATGTCTCTTAAGTAGCATTAAACTTGATTTACCAGGGCCTCTGGAATTGCTATTTTACTGTAGCATCCAAACAGGCTTCATGTCTCATGAATGGAGAGCAGCAATAGTGATTCCTCTGCACAAATGTGGGCCATCTACAGACCCACGAAACTACAGACCCATGAGTCTCACTAGTGTCATATGCAAAATCATGGAAAGAATTATCATGGAAATGATCAGTAATGGCATAGGAAACCTCCAGAAACTGGTCCCAACCCAATATGGTTTTGTTAAGGGCAAGTAATGCTTCCTCAACCTGGTGGACTTTTTTGAGAATGCCAACACAAGCAATGGATGAGGGCAGAATGGTTCACACTGCCTAACTTGACTTGACCAAGGCATTTGACACAATAGCCCACTCAGGCATTGTTGACAAACTTAAGATATTAGGTGTAAACCATTATGTCACTTGGTGGATAACCAGCTGGCTCATAGACAAGACCCAGGATGTTAGAATTGGGATTCTACCACATATACCAGGAGACACAAAAGCATGTCCATACATGAAGTTTTATTGAAAGTTTAAAGCATTTTTCAGAGTTAATCATTTAACTGTCATGTAATGCATAACCAAACACAATACACCCTTCGTAATTTAAAAAAACCACACAGACAATAAATATAAAGCAGAATTCAGCACAATCCACATCTCTTTGCAGGCACAGTCCAAATGCCATCAGCACCGTAACAAATTATACTATTAATAACTTGGTAAATATGAACTACAAGACAGAAAACCATGAACTGAGGCTGTGGTACAAACAGAAATATCAAGACTCAGAGAATAAGCTAAAATATAAATCATGGCCCTTCGATGTTTATATTTATAATGTATACCACACTGAGTGTGTTTACTGTTTAGCAACAGGGGTATGCTGTACTAGACAATATAGGCTGTACTGCTGAGTGCCTTGTTTCAGTTATAAATTGATTAAGTAATTAATTAAGTAAGACTGATTTCTATCTCCTTTATATTTATGCTAACTCCATTTCCCCACATATTAGATTGTACTTACAGATTGTTTATTTAGGAATATCCTCAGATTCCTGTGCAGCCCCACTCCGTTCGCTCTCCTCCCACCCAAATCCTCACTTACCCCCCCGTATCATTTCCTTTATACCTAACCACATCCTTCCTCCCACTCACAAACCCCTCCCCTTCCTGTCACCTAGCCTACTCTTACAACCTTCTCCTATTCTACTCTGCATATCTCAGAAAATACAATACCTCTCCTACCTATCTACTATAATCAACCAACCTGTCCTAACTCTCACTAATAGCATTAGCAATCTCACCCCTACCACCTAGCCTCCTACAAAAATCCCTACTCTGTATAATTTCTGTTTCTACCATGCTCCTTCTCTCAGCTTTCACCACCTATCATATTCAAATTCACCAGAACATAGCCACCTTCAGGCAGACTTCAACCCACAGCTATTATTTAGCACAACCAACCATTCATTTAGCTCCATACCTTTTCCAGCCCTCTCAAACTATCACCTTCACAACTTGCTTCCACCTAGTAGAAATTCCCACCCCTCCCTAAAACACACTAAAATTATTATTAAGCTTAACAAACTCTGCCAATATCTACTAAAAAACGTACATGCTGTGGAGACATACATCCCAGCCCAGGACCAGACACACCAAACACCCCAAACCATAATCAGCTCAGCTCCCTATTCCATAGACAACAAAACTCTCTCCTTTTCCTTAGCCTAAATATGAGAAGTATCCTGAATAAAGTCCATGACCTCCATGCCCTAATAGTCCTATACAAGCCAGAATTGTTTTACTAACTGAGACATGGCTAAAACCAGAAATTCACAACAATGAAATTACAGCCCCAGGGTATAATATCATTCGTAGAGACACAAAAGGAAAAATGTAGAACTCATCCTTGTCAAGTTTATACTGAAGCCCAAAAAACACATAAACATCATTGGCTGCTACATCCCCCCCCAGGAAACAATATTACAATAATGGAGAACCTACTAGAATGTCTCTCACACTCCCTGCCCCAGGAAAATATCCTGCTAGGTGACTTAAACATAGACTGGCTCAAATGTTCTAACCACAACCCATCCTCTCACATTAACCTTCATGGGTTTACTCAACTTATCACATCCCCCACCAGAAATGACAAAAGATCCAAGTGCCAATCCATATTGGACTGGATACTTATATCTCACCCCACACCCACATCCCCAGCTGTATGTCTGCTAGATATTCTCAGCAACCACCAACCAACATACCTAATGAGAATCAAAACATCCCATATAAACCAGGTCACACTAAGAGAGGTCAGAAACAAAAAGAACTTCAACCCTAATAACTTCATCCACGACCTAAAATGTTGCAATTGGACTCCCCTAAAACAGATGTCTCTTGAAGACACAGTAAGTTACTTTAGCTAAACCTTCTTAAAAATAAAAAACCATCATGCTCCACCCAGAACCACTAGAATAAAAACTAAATATGCCCCATGGCTAACTAAACCAACCAAAGCTATTCTCATTGAAAGAGACAAAGCTTGGATACAGTCACACAAAAACAAAACCCAAACAGAAAAATGAAACTACTTAGAACTTCGCAACAAAGCCAAGAGACTCATCAAAGTAGATAAAACCAACTATTATCAAAACCTACAGGAAAAATATGCTAAGAACCCTCAAAAGTTCTGGCCAGCAATAAACTCTGTATTGCAACCTGGGAAAGCAACTACCCCTGCACCTACAACAGAAAACAGCCAAGATAACATCCCCACCCAGTTTAATAATTACTTACAGAAACAATTCAGTCCCTAGCCAATAACCAAATGAATAGCAGTCACTCTACCCACAAGACTACACCAACCAACAAAGGAACACAGGATAACAGCACCCACTTCAACTTTCAGCCAGTCTCAATCAAAACCATACAAAGTCTCCTCCAAAAACTTAAACCTACCACCCTGGCTGCCGATAACCTACCCACAGTATACTTCCAAGTAGCTGCAGCAGCTATAGCCTACCCAGTTGCAAATCTCATTAATAGATCTATCTCAGAGTGTAAAGTCCCTTCTATATGGAAAACTTCCCACATCATACCACTACACAAAGAAGGCAACTCCTTTGAACTTAATAACTACCGTCCTATTGCTATTTTGTCACCCTTATCAAAAATTCTTGAAAGAGTCATGCACACTCAACTCATGGACTATCTACAAAAAAACAGTCTACTATGTAAAAATCAGCATGGTTTTAGACCGTTCCACAATACCACCACTGCCCTTATATCATTCACTAATACCGTAACTCGACATAGAAATAATGGACAACTAGTAGCAGCCATATCTTTAGACTTATCCAAAGCTTTTGATATGGTTAACAACAATAAACTCCTCAACACACTCTCTACCCTAAACCTCAGTATGTCCTCCATCACTTGGTTTCAGAACTACCTATCAGGTCATCAGCAGGCAGTAAAATGGCAGAACCAACTATCCTCTCTACTGCCAGTATCTTTAGGAGTCCCTCAAGGCTCCATCCTAAGCCCTTTACTCTTCTCTCTATTCACTAATGAACTCTCATTCTCCACACCAAAGGCCTCAACTATTCAATATGTAGATGACACCACCATCATCTGTGCCACTCCCACACTAGAGGACCTCTACCCCCAAACACAAGAATGCTTCTCACTAGCTAAAACCTGGTTCACTAACTACCAGCTAATTCTTAACCCAAATAAAACAAAATTACTCCTCTTCAGACCATATAGATCCTTCCTCCAAACAGATAACTTTACTATCTACTCTAATAACAAAACTGCAATCACTCCAACCACCCATACCAAACTGTTAGGCATTGAGATTGACATCCACCTAAGATTCAACCTGCACATAGCCCAAACTATCAAGAAAGTACACAAAAAGGACTGCTCTATCGCAACAAGCAATTTCTCACAAAACACTCAAAATCCACTGTGGCTAGAATACATCTGCTATCCACCCTCCTCTATGCATCTCCAATCCTAACTAACCTTTGTAAAACTGACCTACACAAACTAGAATCCTGTTACAATAAAATAGCTAGATTTGTTACAGATTCTTCATATAGAACACATCACTGTGACCCTCTCAAAATGTTAAGCTGGTTGGAGTTCCCTCAACTAATTCAACTCACTCAATTGTCACTAGTACATAACCTATACTACTCCTCAGATAAAATCCCAGCCCTCCAAAAACTTATACTCCCTCACACCATGAAAAGAATCTGAAGATCTAGTACCCTAAATCTCCTAGAAGTCATCAAACACAACAATGAAGCAGAAAAGTCTCTCTTTAGCTACTGTAGTTCTAAACTGTAGAATGCCCTACCTCCCCACCTCAGATCCAATAATTCCACAACCCAATATAAAAAACTCCTAAAAACCCACTTCATGAACAGCTGGCTATTCTCCTGTCTCACCCCAGGGTAAAACTGAGCCCACAATCAAAAATTCCTAGCATACCCATACTTCAAGTATTGCATCTTACCCTGCTATAATATAGCTATAGAGAACCCACTCTAATAATATTTTATTAGATTTATCGATCTATCCATAATATTCGAAAAGTTTGTAACTACAAAATATTGCTTGTACCACAACACATTGTAGGTATATATCTGCAAATGACTGTATGTATTAGATATGTGATTCCTGTAAATTATATGTATTACTAACTGCTTGTACTAAGAACTGTCTGATATTTTCTAATGTTTTTTACCTTATTTCTATGTAAATACCATTGTTCATTTCAGCTTGATTATGTATGTTTCACTGGAGCTTTTCTACCAGGGCCTCCACTGAAAATGGATATGTGTCCAGTCGGACTTTCCCAATCAACAAATGTAAAATAAATAAATAAAATGACCCCCAAACCTAACAAATTAAGGTAAATGGAAAGTGTAAGCAAATAAGCAGCAGAAGAAATCAAAATTTATCGTGAAAGAAATGGTCCCTTGGATTAAATTGATTCTGACAGTATGAAACATATTGGGTTTATGTCATACGCACAAAGTACAGGGTTTAATTCTTACCTTTGGGATGAGAAAATTGGCTAAGATTAAAATGGCTCACATGGTAGATAGCCTAGTACTAACCTATGAACTTAGATACATACACACAGACACACACACACACACACACACACACACACACACACACACACACACACACACACACACACACACACACACACACACACACACACACACACTCACACACACAAACACAAAATTATTTTGTTACTGCACAAAACAATCCATGAAGGTATATATCCAATTCATATGCTAGTCATCAATAAAGGAAGTGTCTGACCTAAAATTAACTTCATTTTAATTAAAACACACATTTTATAAAAGCCCACTAATAATCCAAAATATTAAATCTAGTAGCTATTTGCAAATTGCATTATATATACCTTGTCCATATATGCACTAGCACTCAAATGATACCAGTATGAATCTGCTCCTCCAACAGTCTCTTCAGTAGTCTTGAGCATTCAAATGACACCAAAATGAACAATTTCCCCCCAAAGATCCATTCAGTAGTCTGTCTAAGTATGCACTAGGACTCCAATGACACTAAAATGAAACATTTTCCCCAATGACTCTATCAGCAGTCTGCTCAAGTAAGTACAAGCACATAATGAACCGTTTCCAAGGCCTTATCCCTATACTGTTTCCCCGACAGGCTGTTGAGGGGAGATCTATGCCTGGCATACAATGCATTGTCGGACCCAACCCTGAAGAACCTTCTGCATATTATCAAAATAAACAGCACCAGAATTGCCCATTCTTAAATCTTAAACCTTGCTTGTGATATAAATAAGACCTGCTGGAGGGACAGGTATGTTACCTAACGACTTCCCCCTTCTCTGGAACAGGCTCCCGATCCATGTGAAGCAGAGTTCCTCCGTAATCCAATTCAAGTGTAACTTGGGCAATTGGATGGAGACCAGGAAATTTATTCCTGGTTTGGCACCTGTGTCTATAATGGACACAGGCAGCCTGTAAATGGTTCATCTCACAGGCCCCTGCTTGTAAATGTTTCACCTCCCAAGCCCCTGTTTACACTTATCAAAGGTACCAGAACTTGGCAAAGATTTGGAATGCATGACTAAGTTTAAAAAGGCCCTTATGGTCGTTAGCCTGGTAAATGACCTTTGCACCTGTGAGTTTCAGAAAGAGTAGGAGGATGAGCCTGCTTTAAGAAAAGCCACTGAAATGATACAAGCTGTAAATTGAGTAAGGTGTTGCCAGGCCAGACACTCATTTATTTTAGTTAAATACTCAATTCAGTTTTAGGTTTATAAGAAAAGGGAACAGATGCATAAATTACTATTACCTCAAGTGTTCCTAAATATTGAGCTCTACCTGGCCTTGATTCTTATATCCCTATGAGTTTAAGAAATACTGAAAATAATATACACTTTACTGGTAATAACGATGACAGAAAGAAAGTATATTTTCTGACCACTTACACTGTGTTTAGTGATAAGCTGATAGACATTGTGAAATATTATTGTTTTTTTTTGTTACAACTTCATGATTTTTCCAGTATTTTGTATGAAGTTCCTTTTATTTCATATAAAAGAGGCAGAAGCCTTAAGGACATTTTTTTGTTCATAATAAATTTCAAATACCTTAGTGTCACAATTTGCATGAATCCTTTAGATTTTGGGACATTTCCTTGTGGTGGATGTTCTAGTTGCCTGTTTGTTAAAAATTTCCTCTCTAAAATTAAAAGGGGTGATTTTTGAGCCCAATGGAAAATACACCTGTAACACAGAAAGTATTATCTATGCTCTTAAATGCCCTTGTAAGCTGTTTTATGTGGATGAAGGTAAGAGGGCATTCAAACTTAGGCTACAAGAACATGTGAGGGATATTAAAAAGTGACTAGAGAGAAATTATTTCAGCCTTAATCACAGCTGCAGCATGGACCAGCAATAAGTAAGACAATTAGTCTGGTGATGGGGATGTGCAGCCTTCAGAAACAGGACAGTTCACCTTTTCCTCAGAGGACTTAAAAACCCACTGGGAGATAAGGACACTTGAACTGGAAGCGAAACATTTGCAATTAGAATCAGCAGAGAGACAGTGGTGTTTGGAAACTGAAGAAAATGAGACACTGTGGTAGGAAAAACAGATGGAATTAGAATCTGCAGAGAGGTTGCAATGTTTGGAGGCTGAATAAAATGAGAGACTGCAGCAGACAAAGCAGATGGAATCAGAATCAGCAGAGAGACTGAAGTGTTTGGAGGTTGAAGAAAATGAGAAACAGTGCTAACATGAGTGGGAGATACTGACTCTTCATCAGGATCATGGAGGTAATGCGGGTGGGAGTGGCCAAACCTCAAAAGCAATAAAGAGCAGTACATTTCTTCCAAAGTTTACAGAGGGTGATAATTTTGATAGTTTCATATATTTGAAAGAATATATAAACAGTATAATGTTAATCAAGGGCTCTGGGTACAGTTTCTGACCCTCTTACTCCATGGTAAAGCTGTAATAGCTGTTTCTAAATTGTCTGATACTGATTGTTTAAACTATGATAAAGTTTAAAAATGTTTATTGGAATGTTTTAAGTTAACACCTGAATCTTACAGAAAAATGTTTTGCGAGCATAGGAGCAAGGCAGATGAAAGTGTATGTGATTATATTGCTGCACTTATTTTCATAGGTGAATGAACAGGTGTCAGGTCACCACTTTTGAAAGACTGGCAGACCTTTTGGTGAGGAAACAAGCCCTTAGCACTTTGCCTGAGAACATGAGAATCTGGTTGGCAGACCAGGAGTGCAACTTTGCAGATGGGCTGGGGAGAAAAGGGGATCACTACTTTGCAAGCAGGGCACCACTGCACAGGAAGGGGATACCCAGTGCTGCACATGGATATAAGGGAAACCATGGTTGGCAGCCTAAGTCACACCAACAGAGTCCACTAGTAAGAGGGGAAGCCACTAGTTCAGGTACATGTCCAGAACCAAGTGTTAGATGTTTTAAATGTAATCAGAAGGGCCATGCAGCAAACAAATGTCCACTGAAGCAAGGTGGGGAACAAAAGGTGAGGGAGCCAACAAGTGGGAATAACAGCATGTCAGTGGTAAGTTGTCTGGAGACAACAGGAGTACCAAACTATCACCGGAGTTTGCATCCTATCTTAGTTGAGGGAAGACATGCCACTGCTAAGAGAGACACAGCCTCTGACATAACCATTGTGAAGGCTGCTGTGGTTAAAGAGAAGCAGTACTTGCTTGGGCAGTCCACTCCAGTCATAACTTTAGGAGGGACCCCATTCCAAATAACTTTGGCTAAGGTTCACCTTCACTGGGAGAGTAGAAAAGGAA
The DNA here is from genome assembly GCF_019279795.1 of Protopterus annectens. Classification (NCBI taxonomy): domain Eukaryota; kingdom Metazoa; phylum Chordata; order Ceratodontiformes; family Protopteridae; genus Protopterus; species Protopterus annectens. The sequence continues at coordinate 1,291,097,437 of NC_056728.1, forward strand.
GCAAGCAGGTAGGTGTGTTTGAGGACATCCCTGCAGATGTCTTGATAAAGAATAATTTTGATAATGCAGTATTTTGTCTGATTGAAGTTACATGCAGTCATGCTTGGAGACTGGCATGTGAGTCTGGTAGCCTGGAGAAGACCCAGACAAACCCCACACCTGAAGTTGGGGCTGGTGAGGTAGCAATTTCAGGGAGGGAGATACCCTAGAGTAGTGAGCCTGAAAGTCAGCCATAGCTATTGATAGGTACTGATCTTCCCATGGACAGAGTGACTGCATGAACAGAGGTTAGTGGTAGTACCTAGGCTGACAGGGAGGCAATGCTATCAGAAGATACCAAGCTTCCATTGGAAATGGAGCTGGGAAGGGTCACAATGGTAGAGCTGAGACAGGATAAGCTTTTGGACACTACCTTACAATGCTTGAGGGAGATAGCTAAGGAGACACCTGATTCTCAAGGAAAAGGGGAGTTTGTATAATGGAATGAAGGGTTACTGTACTCCTGAGTGAGGGCTAGAGGGTGAGGTAATACACCAGTTAGTAGTGCCCATAGCATACCATCTGGCACTTCAAGCCATAGCCCAATAAATTCCTTTTGCAGGCCATATGGGCATAAAGCTTACCAAGATATGTCCAAACAGTGAACACCACCAAAAATCAATGAACTGAGGCTCCAAGAAGTAAAAGCAGAGTAGTTGTATTATCTGCACACCAAGGCACGCAATGTAAAACACGTTTAGCACTTTTGCAGGGAACACCATATGACACACATGTAACATATGACAGCATAGCTACCTGGAGTTTTGTAAATAATGTTATGTCATTTCCCTATCACACTGATTTGTATAGATGTTTGTGTTAAAAATGAATTTGTAAAGTTGCTTGTGTTAAAAATGCATCAACAATGGGTCCTGCTGAATAGAAAAGAGATATACATGTATGTCAGACAGTATTATTATAACTGACTAAATGTATGTATATGTTTTAACAAAGAATTCTGGAAGGGAAGAGGTTAATCTCAGTCCAGCTGATTTTGAAAAAAGAAAATAGGTGGAAAATTAAATGAGTTGGTTTAGGCAATAAAAATTTTATCTTACAGGACTGATTGCAGCCAGAGACAAAAATGTCTGGGAAAACCAGGACTAGGATATCTTACTGTATTGTCCTTAGGGGTGAACTAATTGCTACCTTGGAAGGGTGGAAGTTTTTTAATTTGTTTTATAGTTTACAGATGCTGCAGCAGATCTTAGCAAAACTCTGGGTGTGCATTGTACCAGAGTCAGGTGACCAGAGGTGATGTCATTCTATAACCAACACTGAAATGATTTTATAGATATTAGTGAGAGATATTCTGGAACTCTTGCAGCAGCTCTTTGTTTGTCGGAACCTAACAGGAAAGATCTCTCAGAGATATCTCACAAAACCATACACCCCTCATCTTACCTTGCCATAGTAACATAGTCAGCAATCATCATCTTGCCTTGCTGTAGTAAGTAACTTAATTAGGGAACAGTAATTCTTTAGTCGGTCAGGAAAATATAGTGAGATTAGTTAAGTATTGTTTTTCTGCATCTGTGTGACTCTATCCCACTGTATTATTTTTTATATCTCCTGTAAATGAAACTCTGGTGTTTATTATAACTAGATATTCAGTATTCTCATTTTTTTAATTTTATTGTTTATTATTAAATATGTCTATAGCTTTCATTGTGGCTGTTCTTTCAGAGGATACTTTTAATATCTAAAGAGTACTTATGCTTTTTATACTGATATTGTGGCTGCTCCTGAAAGCCTTGCTGCTTTGGCCAAACTCTAATTGTTGTATTAGTATTAATTTTCTCAGTATAATTGGGTACCCTTGTAAGAGCCTTAGAATAGCTGACTGCTGGCAACATAACTACTTCATAGTCTGGGCAGAGGGGGGCACAGCATGTAAATCTGTGTCAGCCTTTCCCAGGTGTGTGTGTGCATGCGTGTGTGTGTGCGTGTGTGTGCGTGTGCGTGTTTGTGTGAAAAATCAAATATCTAAGTATGTATGTCAGCTACTTGGAACAGGGACTCAGTGATCCAAAGTGGTCATTGTGGAGTCTTGTTTGAGACCTGGAACAATGACAGAGAGTCCAGCCCCAGGGCTGGGGTGCTCACTGTGTGCTCTTAAGGGAAATTGTGCTTGATGTAGAGAGCTTCATCTGAAAATACTGTGTGTATCCATTTTTGTTCTTAGTGACCATCCCTCACCACTGTCAGTGGTGAGGATTGAGGCTCCTTGATTAATGGCCCGCAGAAGGGACCGTCACACAAGAGATCGTAATCTTTTCTGCAACATACATAAGTAAAACATGTTAGAGAGAGAGAGAGAGAATGTATTACAGAGAATACCAGTTATTAGGAGTTGTCTTTCTCTCCACATAAAGGAAAGTGCTTCCCTTAATCTATTCAAATGTAATCTGGATGAAAGGATGGGAAACAACAAATTCATCTCTGTCCCTTATGGATATGGGTAATGTGTAAATGTGATACCCAGCTCTGGGTGATTTGTGTTTACATTACAAGGGCTTAAAACTTCATGGGAATGCAGGGTTTGGCTTCAAAAGATCCTCATGGATCACTAGTCTAGTAAGTACCTGTGAAATTATGAATCTAAATTTGATAGTGTAAGGAGAAGAACATCTCATTTCTTATCTGAGCAGAATGCTCAAGCCTCAGGAGACCTGGTATGATGTCATAAAAAAGAAATGCATAACTGTCAAGTGGGCATTTTCCATAATCTGATGCTGCTCTGTTGACAGGCATTTCAAGCATATCACTGATCCTCCTCACCTGAAATAGATTTGACAAAAGGGTAGGAAAGCTGTCAGGTGAGCAGATGGATTTGAGGTCTGCAGCTCTATCAGTTTTCTGAAAAGCATAGGGTGTCACAAGAGACAGTGCAGTAGATTACTACCTAGCTCAAAAGCTCTATGCCTGGTAGATGTTAAATATTTTCTTTTTCATTGAAATTGGAGGCTAGATCAACTGATATCAGGAGGAAATGGCATTGTAAATGACTTAGAAGGCAAAATGACTCGTGAAGTATTAAAAAACTAAAGTGGAAGCAGAGGTTGTCAAAATCCTATAACATGTTGAAGAGATGTGTAAAGGGCTTATGGTCCTGTGAATGGAGGTAGAGAAATTTACGGAAGTGATAACAAATGTTAGCAAATGTTTGACTGTGTTTAGCAAAAGTGACAGCATGGAAAAGTGCAGAGTAAAGTATTCAAATGCTTGCAGAAAAACTTTACTAAAGAAACATCATAGTTCAAAATGCAGAATATGCAGAGAAAATTTCAATCATCAATCTGAGGGAAGAGCAAGAAACAGTATGGTATGTAGGGCAGTGGCAAATAACCGATGGAATTGGCTAGTTAGACAAATAAAGGGGTTGGCAGATTTATTGGGAGTGCAGACAGAGTGAAACTTTTAATTGCAAAGGTCCATAGGTACTGGCTAAAGGAATGCATTGTTAAGACTGTAGCACTCAGGAAGGGCTTTATGATGGGCGGCTATACAATAAAAATAGTAGATGGGTTTGCAACACAGATGTCTTTCAAATGAAAAGATTTGCTTGTAGAAGTCTGGCACTTAATACAAGCAGGAGTAACAATGTGTCTAAAATAACCTACAATGTTTAAAGTCATTTGGAAAGGAAATATGTTGTAGGCTAAAAATGAAGAGGAATCAATACACATTTACAAAGATGTGGTAGCAGGGAAAAAAACACTGTTGGCTGGAGTAAAGAGATGATTTCCCTACAAATGCTTTAAATGATGTAACAGAAGAAATGCCTGTAGACTATACAGCTCCTGAGCAAGTAGTGGGCTGGGGACCTGGCAAAGTACATCATGAAGAAAGGTTTAGTAGACCACAGATAAGGGCATCAAGCCATGCAGGTGGTCAGTCAGGGCAAATATGCATGCCAGAAATAAGGATGCGAGATTACAGAGAGGATCGTAGTGATCTAAAAGGTGTGAAAGGTGCAGGAGACCTGAGGCAGGTGACCCAATAACAGAAAGATCTCCTCTGAAAGATAAATGATTTTAGAGAGAAGAATTGTGAGACGTTAGTGACTTGGGAGATCAGAGAGTTGATGAGGGGGCCAGCAGTTTGGGGCTAGAAGGAAATAATGTGAAGACATGAAGCAATGGGAGAGAGAAAGCAGACATTCTTACAGACTCTCTGAGGACAGACATCCCATGGATCTGCGGGCGAGGAGAGCACTAGGTTGGGGAGGTGAAAATGATGGCAGAAAGCAACATACTAATAGCCAAAGAAGCATTGTTCAATATAGAGTGTGGTGTTTCAAATGGTGCAAACACTTGAAGTATATTGCAGAGGGGGACCCCAGTAAGTATACTCAAGTTGCATGGAACTGAAAATCTCAGAATAATACTGATGTGGTTGAAACCTGATCCCTTATAGTTGCATTATCCCAGCTACCTAGTGGTAGCTACAAACTTACGTTTAAAGACATTAAATGTCAGCCTAATGTGAACTACGGCAGTCTATGTTTATACACTGGAGCTAGAACATAGTCTGTCAGATATAAGGTAACATGTTACATAAAATTACACGAGCACTTGGTATCTAAATATCAGGTGCTGAAATCAAAATACTTAGGGAATGTGAATTATTTCTAAGTCTCAGCCAGTACCTGAAAATGTTCATACTGTGCAGTGGTGAATCCCCATGATGTATGCACTTTTATGAACGGTGTTTGTTAAACCAAAACTAATATATCATTCACTACTGGCTGTAATAAACTGTGGGACTGGTATGTGAGGGGTGTGCATGGGGTAGACAGAGCACTGTGCTATTCTCTACAGGAGAGTTTCTTGAGACAAGGCCAAAGAGCAGTGAGGTGCAGAGGCATAGCGAGGGTGAAGAAAAGGGGGCAGCTGACCCAGGTGCAATATGCAGTGCATTATCAGAATTCAGAAATGAATGCCAGTATTGATTTAGTACTCAGTGTGTGGCTTAAACTGCAGACGCTGCTTGCTACAAATGTAACATACATTTTGCTACAGTTTAAAAAGAAAAGAAGAGCTTTTTTGTTTCTTTGTTTTTAAATATAAAAAGTGATAGGACTTTTTTGTCTTCAGTTTAAAAAGTTGTGGAGGGGCTGACAGATCAGGAAATTCACAGGGCATTGGAATTGTTAACTATGTCTTTGATAAAGTATATATTAGATTATTTAAGGAATGGGGATATCAAATGTGATAAGAAAAGGGTACAGCATGTGATGGTTTTAGTGGGTAGGTGTTTTTGAATACAATGAAGTAAGTTTCAGCCTCACCAAGTGGGAGGTGCATTTAGCTTGTTGGCTAGAAACCATGGGTTGTAGCAATGGCCAGGACATTAACCTGCCAGGGGAAGTTTTAGTCATACCTTTATCAACCCAAAGTTCCACAGTGCCCAGTTCAGACTGAGCAGTCAGTAAGTGCACTTCAAGAGGGGAACAAGGGGAATGTTGAAGAAAAACAAGAATGAGATTTGGTGTAGGAACATGGAATGTTGCAGGGATTTAGAACCTAATTAAAAAGGAAAGAGTGTGAATGAAACTGAAAAAGGAGGGTCTGAGCTTAGTCTTTTTATAAGAAATGAAGTTAAAACCTCAAGAATTAAAAAGCTAGAGTAGAAGGGTTACAGATTGACTCAAAATGGGCAAGAGGAAGAGGCAGAAGATGACTGGGGATCTTAGTCAGTTTGGTTGAACAATGGAAGGTGTGTGCTAGTCACATGGCTGAGAAGGACAAAAGGAATGGTATTAAGCTCCTTCTATGGTTCTAATGTAGACAGACCCAAAGTTTTCCATATTGGTTGAGAAATCTGAAAGCAATAAAAAGCTATGGTAATAATCATATCTGAGATTTCAGTGTAGTATTAGACCCCAAAAAAGAAAGGAAACTTGGAGCAGTAGAATTGTACAGGTGCAGTCTTAAAGCAATAGCTGAGGGGATGATAACAGAAGAGATTATTGTATGTATGTCAAGAGTTAATTACAGGAGCGGCAGCATTTATATTTTCAAAATGTGAAAGGAAAGAAGCTAGTAGGCTAAATAGAATATTGGTGGATAGAAAAATATTTGAAAAAAATTACAGTTACCTACTGTGGAGAAAGACATTTTTCAGATCAGGCAGTTGATAATATGACCTGGGAAATGGGGATTAAAAGCATTGGTGGATGGAGGTGAAATCCTGTGCATTGGATGAGAGGGGAGGATATCAGATGGACAAAGGAAATGCTTAAGGAAGTGGCAGACTTAAACTTACAAAGGACATGCTGGGAGTTGGTGACTAGGATGGAGTGAATGCTGTCTGGAGGGACAACATCATGACCAGAAAAGGGAAGATGAGAAAAGAAAGGATGCAGGAGGTGTTGGCTTTAGTGGGTAGACATATAGAGATGTAATGTGTAGAACAGGAGGTGCCAGAAGCCAGGGAAGTAAACAGGGCAGAGCAAGTGGCTGTTAGGGACAGGGTTGAAGAGTATGAGGAATCAAAGATAAAACTGGAATTGGCAAGAAGTGGGTCAGAATGATAGGTAAGAGGGAGAGGGATAGATTGATATTAATATATTTATGTGAAGAATTATCAGAAAAAGAAAGTGGGAGGAAAGTCATGCAAGCATGCAAACAGGGGCATGATGTACACATTATTATAATGAACTGTATAAAAGAATAGACTTCCAACTGATATTCATCTAAAAAAATAAAGGATGCATTTTGTGTATGGAGAAGCAGCAGAGAGTAAATGTATCAATAGGTAATTGAGGCTATTCGGCATTGAAGGGGGTAGAATAAGTAGACCTGATGGCTTCCACATTCACTTCTATAAAATAGTGTGTTTTTCAGGTGAGTGCTGCAATGATATTATAGACAAAGGAAGAATAACCAACTCTACTGGAGAGGCTACAGAATAATGTTGCATAAAATTAAAGGAAAAGAGACATATTAAAAACTATTACCTTATATCCCTAATCGATATAGATACAAAGGATGTTATTTTCACAGCATGATTGGAGATAGTTCTTCCAAGACTAATAGTGGGCTGATGAAAGGGGCCAAGGGAAGGCAGGAATTGTGTTACTAGATATTCAAAAGGCATTTAAATGTGTTTCATGGATTTCCATCATAGAAACTTTGACCAAGACTATAGAAGATGACATGTGGCTGAAGGGAATGAAAGTCCTATACAGGTCTCCAAAGTTATGGTTGCACATAAATGGTGGACTTACAGAAGAAATAGTTTCATAAAGATGAATCCCTCAAGGTTGCCCTGTATCACCAGGACTATTTTTTGCAATGGTAATTGTTGCAGAGTTAGGAATAATTAATGTTGCTTGAGAATGTGACCATTCAACTTCTGAGGATATTGCAGATGTTCTGTAGGTTTAGATGTGAACTGGGACTTCATTACCACCCATGAAAGTCAGTAGTGATTAGAACAGGAGCTAAAAAGACTGAGGTAAGTTCTGCAGCACTTGAAAAGTTTGGGGGAGCTTAATTGTGACTTATACTTTATAAAAATGTAGCTGAAACCAGATACCAGAATTGACTGCATCTGAAGTCAAGGACAAGGAAAATGCTCTTTGCATGATCAGATATATTTACCATATGTTGGAAAAGACTAGAAATAGTTTGCATAATGATATGCCTGCATGTATTTTGCCTAGTTAGACACATACAAATCAATTCTTTAAGTAGGATTATTAGATATATTAATCTAGTTTCTTCCAGTTTTGTGTGGAAAAGCAAAAGAGAAAGAATTGTAAAGGTCAGACTTAGGGTTCACAGGAAAGCCAGAGGATGGGGCATGTTGGATTTCAGGTGATATTTGACCACTATAAACACTGTGCAAAATAGCAAAGAAAATGAAAATGTGGAATGGGGTGCTTGAGAAAAGGGTTGGAAGCATGAAAGTGGTAAAACAATGAGAAATGTAGAGGATGGCACCAGAAAGATGATTCACAGATTGTTAGGACATCAATTGCATTTCACTTATTGATGGGACAGAAGTATTAGGGATTTATGGTAGAGCAACCCTAAAACATTACAGGGATCATAGGATCATAGGAGATTACTAGGCTAATGGCCCTGGGGCCCTTACAAGCCTAGCCAAGAGTTTATCCCCAAAAAAGAAACCTCAGGCAGCACTTGTTGCCCCTATCAATGAGGGACAAAGGTAGTATCCCTGGGACATGATGGTAATCTAGAAAGAAAAGGTCATTAGAAACTTTAGGGATCTAAGAGATGAACAGTCAGGTGAATGGCTACTTTTCTCAGTTGATAAGAAGAAATTTAATTTGTAGAAAAGAAATTGGTTATTGCACTGGAGAGGGGAGGAGAGGTACTTAGAGCTAGTAACCAGAACGTCCATAAGAAAAATAAAAGTTTAAGTACAAAGATACATAATGTGAAACAGAATTATGAGTTAGATTTAAGTAAGAAATGGAGTCAGGTAGAAAAAGGGATTAACTGAAATTATCTACAGGCATTTGGAGGATTGTGTATGTGATTGTGCTTTTAATAATTTGTGAGAACAGTGGAATAAAGAGGACACAATATGGTCAGAAGCATGTTAAAGGAAGCCAGTCCTGTTGAGGTTAACATAGAAGGAGTTTGCATAGGTGGTATAGAACTCCTCTAAAGATACGTTGAGAAGGGCTGCACCCATCCACAGAGTGTTGGAGATGTGGGCAAGAAAATGTTGATCAGATGCACATGCGGTGGATGTATATGGAGGTTGTACCATTGTGGAAAAAGCAAGGGGAGTATGCAGAAAACTACTGGGAAAGAAAATGCCACACCAACATGAATTAGGCTTCTTTGGAGTGGATACAAGGAAAGGAAGGGACAGAGATGAATGATCCAACTTCTGGCTGGGGAAGTGAGACAGATAATAGGTAATGCTTGAAAGGGAGGGAGTCAGGAAGTCTACAACAAAAGGTCCAGAATGGGGGGAGAGGAGTTAAACTGAGGTAACCCCACATCTGCGATGGGAGGGGAGGAGCTAACCCGAGGTAATCATGTCCATGATGGGAGGGGAGGAGCTAATCTGAGGTGACATGGTCCATGATGGGTGGGGCTAACCTGAGGTAACCTATCCATGATGGGAGGGGAGGGACTAACCTGAGGAAACCCTGTACACAGCTGGTGGAGAGGAGCTAATCTGAGGTCCATGATAGGAGGAGAGAAAGTGGAATGCCCAAAACTTGTATTTGATGTTTAATACAGCACAATATTTGTAAGGAGGGATTAGAGTGAGGAAGGAATGATATTCCCCAATAATGAGGGTGCAGTGTATTGGTTATGCATGAAGTGAGAGTGAGTTGAAATACATAGATCAGGTATTACTCTGTAATGAAGATGTAAATACTGCATAGTTGTAATACAGATATGGCATGATGCTGTATGTTATGCAGGACAAAGGTGGACTGACCATTATATGTGAATATGTCTATGTTAAATGATATCATTGAAAGCTTATGTTACATATACAACAAAACAAAATGATACTGTAAAAAATATTTTTTCTGCAAAACCCAGACCTGAACAAGACAGGATATTGCAGTTCTGATAGCATGCCGTGCCTTTATGCATCAGCCTCTTTGATCACCTGATGCCATGGGTCTGAGTTAGGGGAGGTGAAAATGGGATAAAGTATTTCAGAACATAGGTTCATAGGTAGGTACTAGGCTATCGGCTCAAGGGCCTAAGTAAGCCTAGCCAACAAGGTTCCCTAGCTTACACCACCCAAGAAAGTAAATTTCCTATGCCCCTGTCAAGCAGAGCCACAGAAGTGATCCTCAGGGTGTATTTCCTATTTCTCATCTACTCATCAAGATTTTTCTTGAAGAGTGCTAATGAGGAACTTTGCTTGACATAGATGGGTAGCTTGTTCCAGAGTATAGGAAGTCTCTGGGACAGGAATCTATCCCTCCAGCATGTCCTGTTTATTGTGGTGACAAGGTTTAGGTCCCTAGACCATGTAGCTTGGAGGGATTAGGATTTCTTTAGGTGTAGCATGTCCAACAGCTCTGGGTTTAACATAGCTTTATATGTTAGGCAGAGATCTCCTCAGAGTAGGCGATATGTTACAGAGTAAAGCTGGAGTTTTTTGAGACAGTCAGTGTTGGGCATCTGTTTGAGGCCAGTAATCCTCTTTGTGAGGTACTTCTGTGGCCTTTCCAGCTGCTGCAGATGTCTTGTGAGGTACATTCCAAAAGGGGCGTTGTACTCTATAATGGGTCTAATAAGTGCCGAGTAGAGGGGAACAATGACCTCTTTTTTCCTGGATGAGAACCCTTTTGTGTTGAGGTGTGCCACATAGAAGGATTTCCTGACTACTGTGGCGATGTGATTATCAAAGGAGAGACTACTGTCCGCATGGGTCCCAAGGTCTCTTATCACATATTTGGCATTAAGTAGACTGTCGTTTGTGGGGTAGTTCATGGGTACAGAGTTTTTACCAAAGGGGATGACAGTGCAATTTTTGGCATTGAGCTTGAGGCCATGCCTCTGACACCAGGCATCTGTCTCAGTGAAGCCCTTCTGTAGGATGTCCACATCATTTGGGGACTCAACTATAGCTTTTAGTTTGCAGTCATCTGTGAACTTCATTAGCCAGAGGCCTTCTGTGTTAGCCTGTACTTCAGAGAAGTAGATACCAAACAGGAGAGGTCCCAGGACTGAACCCTTTGGTACTCCACTTGTCACTGGTTTGAAGTCAGATTTGGAGTCTGCAACTTTTACTGTGTGGCTTCTGTCAATGAGCCAGTTGGCAACCCATCTTATGACATAGGGATTTATACCTAGTTTAATGAGTTTAGCTATAATTCCAGAATAGAGGAGGGTGTCAAAAGCCTTGGCGAGGTTAAGATAAGCTGTGTGAACCACCTTACCCTTTTCTACGGCTTAGGTGACTGCCTCAAAGAAGTCGATCAGGTTCAGAAGGTATGATCTGCCTTTCACAAACCCGAACTGGGTGAGGTACAGAATTTGGAGGTTACCAATGTCTTTGTTTATGAGTTCCAAGATGATACATTCCATGGTCTTGCAGACCAGGCTCATCAGGCTAATAGGGTGATAGTTCCCAGGATCAGTGGTAGCTCCCCCTTTGTGGAGCAGGATAACTGTTGCTGTGCACCATTCAGTGGGCACAAAGCCTGACGTAAGACTATGATTGAACATGGTGCTTAGGTGGGGAGCCAGTTCATTCTGAGGTTAATGTAAAATGCAGCCTGGTATGTTGCCCGGTCACACGGATGCTGTGTTTTTGGTTTTAGAGAGTGCAGCTTTTACCTGCATAGATGTGATTACAGGGACACTGCATTCTTCCTGTATAGATATGGGCCCTTTAGGGGGTGAGAGGGGGGTAAAGTTAGCAGTGAACCGATCTGCCAGGATGTTGGCAATATCAGTTGGTTCTGTCATTTTCATGCCATTGTGCTGTAACTCAGAGCAGATCTGAGTGTTGCCATTCAGATTTTTAACATAGCGATAGAATGCTTTGTGATTGCCCTTAGAATCAGTGACGATTTTGTTTTCGTAACTAGCTTTGGAGGATCTTCTTACTGAGGCTGACAAGGGAGCTCCTCCACTCATGGGATTTTACTCTCTTTTGCAACAGTTTCTTCCTTCTGTTGTAGAGTTTGTTTATGGCAGGGGACCACCAGATTGGCTTCCTTTTTTTGGAGGATAGCATTGTGGTTTTGTTTGGGATAGCATGATCCATGCACTCGTGTAAGTGCTTATAGAGTGCATTTGTGTAGGATTCAGTAGTTGTAACTGTATTGCCCATCTGCATGGGTGTCATGCAGTTCGACATTTCTGTCTTAAGAAGCATGAAGCTGGCTTTGGAGACATTTTTTACCATGGTCTCCTTAATGGTGGTTGGGGGCGGGATGTGGATATCTAGGGTGATTAGCTTATGGTCAAATCTGACCAATGAGGAGTTGACTTCGTGTGTGGAACACTGGTCACTCATGTTGGTAATGACTAGGTCTAGGATATTGTTGCCCCTGGTGGGGGTGTGGATAAGTTGATATAGGGCAATGGAATTTATGAATTCCAAAAAGCATTTAGCAAAGATGTTGGTACATGAGTAGTTTTCCCAGTTAATGGTGGGGTAGTTGAAATCACCCATTATTAGGGTGTTTGGTTGAACCCTAATATTTTCCAGTATATCAAGAAAAGAGGAGTGGAAATCCTGAAGCATGGTGGAGGAGCTGTAACGAGCTGCAATTTGGATTGCAGTTTTGCCCAGAGTTAGTTGCACTTGGATAACCTCAGATGCATTATGCTGCACAACTAGCCTGGAGGTGTGGATATCCTTAATGAATATGGACACACCTCCGCCTTTGGTGTTCTGGTCCAGGTTAGATGGCCAAAAAGTGTGGTATGAGTTATAGCCTGGTAATGCAGGGGTGATCTCTAGAGCCTTGAACCAGGTCTCAGTCACTGCACAGATATTGATCTTCTCCATTTTAAGGAGTGCCTCAAGTGAGTGCATTTTGAGATTTAGACTTCTAGCATTGAGTAACATTACCCTCAGTTTTTGCTTGCCTGTTCCTGTTATGGTGCTGAATTTGTCATTTGAGCCTTGCCCTAAAAAAGGCACCATAGGGGTGGCAAGACCCTTAGGCAGTATCCAGAATCCCAGGGGTGACAGGTGAAGGCCATTTCTGGCAGAGCATCGTGGTCTGTCAACCATGTCGTCCCAGGCAGACAGATACTGGATCCCCTTAGAATGACACCAGAAGCTTAGCCAATTGTTGAAGTCAATCATTTTGTCCTTGTACTGCAGTATCATTCTAGGCAATGGCAGGATGCTACTCAGGGCTATGGTCATACCTGCCTGGGCTACAAGATTGGAGAGCTCTTCCATGTCTCTTTTCACGTAGTCCAGGGAGGTACATCTCAGGTCATTCACACCAACATGGGCAATGACAGAGCCATATTTGTACTTGTTGTGGAGTGACCTGAGTGCGTGGGTTATGTGGCGGATCCTGACACCTGACAGGCCACTGACAGCAACCTTCTACTTGTTTAGCCTGGTGAGTGGGACATCAGTGTGCCTGACTATAGAGTCACCTATGACTAATGTGTTGGGTACGTTGTTTTACCTTATGCGCTGTGGTTTATTGGCACACTGAGTCTGTGGGCTATGTGTCATTTGGGTTGTGTTGGGGGGTGGAGGTTGCTTGTGTTTCTGCTTTGGAGGTCTCCATTGCTTGAGCAGATTATTGTTGAGAGCCTCTGCAAATGTTTTTTGTGTTTCTATGTGTGGATTTTGTTGACATAGGTTTATTGGGAGTATGGGATGAGTGTGGTGTGGTGCAAGTGTTTACCTTCTCCTCTTGATTGTCAAGTTCAGTCTTGGTTAGAGAGAGCTTTACCTCCAGTCTGGCTAGATAAGCGCATCTCTCACAGGTTGTGGTGTTGGATGGTAGGAGGAGAGGGTTGTCTGTGTACACGAGGCAATTGCTACATTGCCCCAAGATGCCCAGATTCATCAGATAGATAGGAGAAAACAATGGGAGCTGACCCCTGGACATGCCTGAATAAAAAAATTACTTTCTTCTAGACAATTGAGGAAAGTGAGTATAAGAGGTGTTTTTCTCTAAGTAAGTGAGGAAAGTAAGTACAAAAACTGTTTTCCTCTAGGTAAAGAGGAAGGTTGAGTGCTGTAGCAATTTGTAGCTTATTTAGTGCTAAAAAGTTCTGAACAAGTGCTGAGTATGCATAAGCAAATTCAAGTGCTAAAACTAAGAATCTGTACCTGAATCTTGTGGTAGATAGGCTACCTAGTGCTTACTACTCCCACTGATAATCTAGAATGCTTACCTCCAACACAGAAAGGCTTGTGGGGCTCAGAAGCTTACAAACAGTCCTGGATACAGCAAATCTGTATCTGGACTACACTAGTTACAGGAAAGGTGGGAAACAAGCGCAAATGCAGGATTTTAAATCAGAAAGTTGAAAAAGATGGAAAAACTGCCCAAACGGCCAATAAACTACAATTTCTGGGCCAGAAACCACTATTGTGGTAGATAGGCTACCTAGTAGATACCACTCACACTGATAAGCTAGAAGGCTTCCCTCCAACACAGAAAGGCTTGGGGTGATCAGAAGCTTACAAGCAGTCCTGGATACAACAACTCTGTATTTGGACTAGACTAGTTACAGGAAAGGTGGGAAACAAGCACAAACGTGGGCTTTTAAACCAGAAAGTTGAAAGAGATGGAAAAACAGCCCAAACACCCAATAAACTACAATTTCTGGGCCAGAAACCACTCTTTTTGTAGATAGGCTACCTAGTGCTTACCACTCCCACTGAAAAGCTAGAAGGCTTTCCTCCAACACAGAAAGGCTTGGGGGCTCAGACGCTTACAAGCAGTCCTGGATACAGCAACTCTGTATCTGGACTAGACTAGTTACAGGAAAGGTGGGAAACAAGTGCAAACACGGGCTTTTAAACCAGAAGGTTGAAAGAGATGGAAAAACTGCCAAACAGCCAATAAACTACAATTTCTGGGCCAGAAACCACTCTTGTGGTAGATAGGCTACCTAGTGATTACCACTCCTGTTGATAAGCTAGAAGGCTTCCCTCCAACACAGAAAGGCTTTGGGGGCTCAGAAGCTTACAAACAGTCCTGGTTACAGCAAATCTGTATCTGGACTAGACTAGTTACAAGAAAGGCAGGAAACAAGCTTAGAAAATTATTATTTTTTTTTTGGAACGTGGAAAGGGAGAAAGGAGAAACAGAAGATCATTCAAAATTAAGGACCTAAGTGGCTTGCCCTTCACAAATGTTCCCTCTGTATTAGGTAGAGTGAGCTAGTGACACTAGACTGGAATAGAGCTGGGATAGAGCTGAACAGATGGGACTGGTAGGAGTGTCTGATGTCAAAATATGATCTCACTGTACTCGGTTGAGTGAGCAAATGAGATAGACCCAGGAGAAGTGTTCAAACACAAATTTACAGGAGGGGTGGGCAATTCCAAAGCCACCAAGATTAATACCACAACAAGAACAGCGAAGGTGGTAGGGAAAATAACTGCAGAGACAGAGAGAGACCACAGTATTCTATGAAACAATTAAATAGAAAAATAAATAACTACAGAGACACAGACCACAATATCCAATGAATATGTAACCCCTGACATTCTGAATGCCCTTGTCTTGTGTTGCCATGAACAGACAAGGGTTCCCTAGAAACCAACACTATAAAGAGTGTGAGAAGATCTGGGCTTAGGTTTTTGAAATCAGAGCTGCTCTCAGAGTGAGAGGACTGACAAGGCTTTGGATTGTGGATTTCTGAAGCAGATTGTCAGCTGTGGGAAGACAAATAACTTGCAACCAAAACTTTTATGAGTAAAATAGCTAACTTGGGGAAAAAAGCCTGTATTTCTATTTATTAAAAATTGAGCCAAACCTGGAAAACCTGCTACTGTTTGAAACATTGATTTCTTGTAACTAGTAGAAGAGGGAAGACAATGTAAAAATAGACTGTCCTTCTAACTTGTTTAAAAGCCAATAAAAACTGGACTATAATGCAATATTGTCCTTAAGGCTGAACCATGCTTTTAAAGCTGTGGAAAAAAGTTATGTTCTGTGTCTACCACTGAGTTAAATGAAAGCATTATTGTGAAATACTGAAGTAAAACAAATAGGAGATTTCTTCTGCTGGGATTGAACAACCTCCTTGTGTAACTAAAGTTTACAAACTGTGCTGTGTTATAGATCATATATATTTTCAGTATCATTTAAGTTTTTCAGTCCAAACAAAAGTTATGCGCACATTTATTGTAAAGTACATGTGTTGCAATGTTAGTTTTTTTTTTTTTTTTTTTTTTGTAAAAGCCATTTTGATCTTATTTTGATTGCATATAAAGGTCAGTATCTCTGACACTGTATCCAAATTTTGTAATGATATCTTCGGTAAAATATTTGGTCAGATACAGCTTTAAAATGTACATCTGTTGTATTTCTTTGGTATAAATGTGATGGGGTAACTCCATCCTGAATATTCTGGTGGCATTTCACATTTCTCACAGTGGCTGGCCTAGCCACCCAGCAGTGTGAACATTGACTCTAGATGACTTTCATTGTTCATGGGGAGCCCTTACCAATCAGCAAAAAAAATGGGAAAAGAGAAGTTACAGATGGATGGATGGATTTCACATTTCTCAATAAAATGTTTGTTATAGCACTTTAAGTGGAAGAGAATGTCACAATATTGTATGCTTTCATTAAATACTCATAACCTGTTAGCATGCCCTGATATTTTTCTAGGTCTGGTTTCCTTAATTAAATGACTCACCAATTAATATTAGGCAGCATAAGAAAGACCAATGTGAAGGTCAGAAACAGTAATAAGATTGTTAATCTTGGATAAAGAACAGTAGAGATATTTCCAAGTATTTGTCTCTTGTTATTCATACTTTCAAACTGACAGTCATATTTTCATACTGGACAAAATATTGGCATGGTGTAAAATGTCATAGCAGGAGACAAAAAAAAATGTATTTTACTGTCCATGTATAAGACATTTACTGGGTATACTGTTAGTTATTAGCGTTTATGAAGATATTTACCATTTACACAAAAAAATAATATTTCCAAAATCAAGTGCCTTGCAAAGCATTGGATGCTATCAGGTGAAACCTTAGATGACACTGAAGAAAACTGTCTTTGATATTTATATAGTAAATTGCACATCTTTAGAGATATTCAGTGTTATTTTACATTTTGAATTATATAAATGCATAGATTGTTTCATATTTCAGTAAATACATGAATAAAATAAAAAAGCACTAAGAATGTTATTTCTTGCTGTTTTGTAAAAGTTCAAGACTGACTAAACAAAAATGTTCCATATCCTCAGTTTGCACAGTTTCTAAGATATAAAAAGATTTTTCAGAAACTTTAGATAAATAGATAATTCTGTGTTATATTGCAATATTGATGTAAAGACTGTGAAAAGCATTGACTATTATCAGTGTAAAGTATTTTTTTTACAGATAACGTTGTTTGTACCTTTTAATAATAATGACTGTTGACAAGATATTTTCATTTGTTTGGCTTGTATTTTTATCTTGAGTTTACAGAAAAGGTTCTGAAATGAACAGATGTGTATAGGTTGCTAGAAATGTGACATTCCTCAGCTCAAATGTATTAATGTTAAGGATAAGTATCGCTTTTCGTCTCTGTTTTCATAGATATGCTTTGCTGAATACTGTACTTTTACCTTGAGCAAAACTTATACAACCATGATTTCAGTATAATGAGTCTGGCAGAGTCCTGTAGCCTTTCGTACTTTGTGGCTACACAGCCCTGTTGCTGCTCCTTCTCAGTATGGTATCATATCTCTGAAACTGCTTGATATCGCATTTATAAAATGTTCTGGGTAGCATATTTGCCATTCATTTTTTAACAGAGGCTGTTAAGAGCATGAATGACAGAAGAGTGAAACCTTTATTTCTTGAAGAGCGGTTCACATTTCTTACTGTTACATTTTTTCTAGTATAGCTGAACTGCAAATAATATTAACAATAACTAATTCACTTATTGGGAAAATGCATATTGTTTAAGTCTAGAATTATACGAGCTCAAACTACATAAATTTCTGACATAGAATGAATTTTCCATCCTTAAGAAAAGTTATATGCTAATGCTCTTTATAAATTTTATTTTATGGCACATTGGAACAACTTTAATAATATTGGTCACACACACAAATCAGTTTGAACCACAATTTGCAATCTTTATAAATTTTATCTTATGGTACATTGGAGCAACTTTAATACTATTGGTCACACACACAAATCAGTGTGATGCACAATTTGCAAGAATATTCTTACCCACTTTTTATCAAGATGTTATGTCCCTCGTCCACCTGAACCACCTTACTCATATTTGCCAGCACTATCACCATCCCCTGCTTCTGACCCAACCTCAGCCAAAGACATTAGGCTATTAAACACTCTGTCTTTTACAGCACCACAAAGCAAGACACACACATATAGAGCTAGACAGGACTAGCACACACACACACACACACACACACACACAACCTCAGTGCAGAAAAGTCTATTACAAATTAAAGTTTTGGTTTTATTGCTTAGTTATGCAAACCTAACACTCAACATTCCACTCCTCAACAATTCCTACACTTGACATAACACACGTTCAACTTATCCTGCCTCCAAAAAATCTTTCATTAGAAAATTCAATCAAACCTACAGAACCTATTGGAGTATATCAAAAGCAAATGGTCATATTCTACACTTAATTCCTTCATATGTAGGACTATATCTCAAAATTACACATATTAAAATCTTCGGACCAAATAAACACTGGTTTGAGTTGTAGTATTATGTCAGTCCTTTATCTATGTGATTCCTTTCAACAAATATCAGCTGAAGCCATCAACCTGCACATTTACTGAGTAATAAAAAACTGGTTAACTTTTGTAATCATAGCACTAGCAGTGCTTTGTATCCCAACATTTATTCAAACATTAACCTGCAATACATTAACTGCATATTTCTAAATACGCACTTAATTACAAATGCAGCTGGCATAAATCCCAATAAACTCTGGAGGCATAGATATACAAAAGCTCTTACTCCATATGAACAATACCTTGCATTTTGTCAAAAATTCAGTTAGTCCATCTTTTTGTACAGCTATACCACCAGAACACAAACAAACCCTACCCTAAACAATTAAAGGGTACACATGCATTTATTAACTAATGAACACTGTGCATCTTTTCTGGTGGAGTTTCACAAAAAAAGTTACATCTGCTTCCAATAAAAAAAAAATATGTGAATTTATATCGGACGTTACTCCCACACCATCCCCACACCCACTTAGTTATATATTCTACCTCCACAGTTACACAACTAAGACTGCTGTGCACTGACCTGCACAACTGCACACTTAACCACATTTCAAGCACTGTATAGACAGACAGAAGTTACTAAATGTAATAGTCTAAACATAGACTAAAGAAAGAGGCAACAAAGTGTAACCTAACAATATATGAACATATGTACACACACACACACACACACACACACACACACACACACACACACACACACACACACACACACACACACACATACAGCACACACACACACACACACACACACACACACACACACACACACACACGTAGATTGCAGTAGGTAATCTATAACACTACAATAAAAAATTACGAAAAGCAAAACATGGTTGATGTTTTCATTCTTTCTGATTTCCTAGAAAATTGTCAGCACCTTTAAATAGATAGTCTCCCCCTCTGCAGCAAGACTACCCCCACATGAGACCTCACATTTGCAGTTCCTCAGTCTCCAATTAGTACTAGCTACAATTCTTGCTGGTCATTATACTTTTCATCCTGGTGAAGGATCATTCAAAATATTGTAAAGGTTTTGTGGTTAAAGTGGAAGTCATTACATAGGCTCATGTTTAGTCATTAAAATACTGTAAAACCAAAATAAGTAAAACATGTCAGACACATTATATTGTAAGGGGCAATCTAGACTTTGAATGAAATTTAGCAGATTTAGAGAATAACTGCAGTAAAAGTAACATCCAGAATTTATGGTGCACCAGTGGCTTGGGTAATGGCATCATGTAAGTTGAACATGTGTTTGATGCAGAACTCAATATAAAGCATTTTAGGCAATATGGTATTGTATGTATATATCTATAGCTATCTGTCTATCTATCTGTAAATCCACATAGGTTTACTATTAAAATGTAGAAGGTAAAAACAATTGTTATCATGTTATCAAGTAATCAAAAAATAATGTCATATCCATACTATCGACCTGCCTATAATTCAGATCTACTTTTCTCCACCGTCCGCATTTGACATTAAACAAAATAGCAGGATGTGACGTCAGGCACCAGGCTATTTTGTTTAATGTCTCCTAACACATTTAATTATAAAACAGTAGTTTTTTGCTATTTTGTACTCCCCCCCCCCACACACACACACACCCTGCAAATTATATATTCCAACTCCAAGATCACACTACAGTGGGGAAAAGGGTAAATTTCCCAATCCCCACTGTAGTGTGATCTGGTATCAGAATGTCGATTAAACATTAGCGAATGCACACTACCATTTGCTACTATGGATTTCAACATTTCTGGATCAGCATTACTGGAACTAGGAAACACGCATTCACAGTTTTCCGTAATCCACATTTTTAATAGTAAACCACACACACACACACACACACACACACACACACACACACATATATATATATATATATATATGTATATATATCTATATATATATATATATATAGATATATATATATATAGATATAGATATGTATATATCCATATATGGATTCGTATCACTTCACCTAAAGACCAGTTCACTGACACACATTTCACTGAGACCAAATCACCTAATGTTCATTTCACCTAAAACTCATTTAATCTAAAACTCATTTCACTGACAAGTAGTACTCTTAATGCAAGTCAAATCAGCCTGCTACAGACCACCCTCCCAAACCCAGGAACCCCACTCGGCCTTCCTGAGAACAATGGAAAATATGAAGGGCTCTCCAAACACCATTATATTGGGTGACTTCAACTACCCAAACATAGACTGGGAGCATAACTCTAGCTCCAACACCCTAGCCCAAAGGTTCCTAGAATTTATAAACTCAAATGCTATGGAACAACTTGTTACCACTCCCACAAGAGAGGAAAACATACTGGACCTGATCATCACCAACATGGGGACTCTATGCTCCAGACCAGAAGTGTATCCCTCACTGCTAAGATCAGACCATAAACTAATCTCACTGAATATTCACATCCCAACCCCACCTCCTGCCCAGAAAACCACAGTGAAAAACTTCTCTAAAGCAAATTTCACACTCCTCAAAACTGAGGTGGAATCCTTCAAAGCCCCCGGGCCTGTGGAAAATACGGCCCAGACCGCAGAATCCTTTATAAATGCATTCTATGAACACCTTCAGGAATGCATGGATCATGCAATCCCAAATAAAACCAAGACCCAATCCTCCAAAGGCAGAGGTCCTGTCTGGTGGACCCCAGCCATAAACAAACTATACAACAGAAGGAGGAAGCTACTAAATGATAGAGCAAAATCCCAAAAAGGGAAGGCATCTCTGATCAGTATTAGCAAAAAACTACGGGCACTCATAAAATCGTCTAAGGACAGCTCCGAGAGAAAAATTGCACAGGACACTAAGTATAATCACAAGGCTTTCTTTGGTTATGTTAGGAACCTGGGTGGGAATTCCCAGATATGCTCAGAATTAGTCCAAAATGACAAAAAATACACCGAACCCACAGACATTGCCAACATCCTAGCTGACTGGTTCAGTGCAAACCCCCCCCCCCCCCCATCAAAAGGGCAAATATCTATCCCAGCAGAGTGCTGCCTCCCTGACATCTCAGATGCTCAGGTAAGAGCTGCCCGCTCCAAAGCAAAAAACACACCATCAATGGGACCAGACGGTGTCCCGGGCTGCGTCCTACATGAACTCCAAGAAGAGCTAAACCCAAACATAAAACTACTGTTCAATCTCAGCCTTACTACAGGATACGTACCCAAAGAGTGGCGTACAGCAACAGTGGTCCCTCTCTACAAAGGTAGTGCCTCAATGGATCCTGGAAACTATCGCCCCATAAGCCTGACTAGCTTGGTCTGCAAAGCTATGGAAAGGATAATCATGGACCTCATAAATAAAGATATTGGGGACCTACAGACACTGGATCCTACCCAGTTCGGCTTTGTTAAGGGCAGATCCTGCCTCTTAAACCTGGTTGATTTCTTTGAAACAGTCACCAAGGCCATTGATGAGGGGAAGGTGGTCCACACAGCCTACCTGGACCTCGCAAAAGCCTTCGATACAATACCCGACTCGGGCATTATAGATAAGCTCACCAGCTTAAATATAAACCCCTATGTCACTAGATGGGTTGCAAACTGGCTCAAGGACAGAACCCACATGGTTAGCATTGCTGGAGCCATGTCAGACTCCAAACCAGTTACAAGTGGCGTCCCACAAGGCTCAGTCCTGGGACCTCTCTTGTTCGGTATATATTTCTCAGAGGTACAGGCCAACACGGAAGGACTGTGGCTGACCAAGTTCGCAGATGACTGCAAACTGGGCGTCATAATCGACTCTCCAGCTGACACAAGCATCCCCCAAAAGGGCCTCATAGAAACAGACAACTGGTGCCAGAGCCATGGCCTCAAGCTAAACGCCAAAAAGTGTATAGTCATCCCCTTCGGCAAAAACAAAGTGCCCACAAATTACCACATAGGTGGTAATCCAGTAAGTACAGAAGAAGTAATTAGGGACCTGGGGACCCAAGTTGATAGCAGTCTCTCATTTGACAACCACGTGGCCAAAGTGGTTAGAAAAACATTTTATATAGCCCACCTAATAATGAAGGGATTCACATCTAGATCAGGGGAGGTCATCGTGCCACTTTACTCATCCCTCATCAGGCCCATAATTGAGTACAATGCCCCTTTTGGGATGTACCTTACCAGACACCTGCAGCAACTGGAAAGACCCCAAAAGTACCTCACCAAAAGGATCAAAGGGCTCAAACAGATGCCATATGCTGCCCGGTTAAAGAAACTCCAGCTCTACTCAGTGGCATACCGCCTGTTCAGGGGCAATCTGTGCCTGACATATAAAGCCATGTCCAACCCGGAATTAATGGACATGCTGCACCTCAGAAAATCCAAATCCCATCGAGCTACGCGCTCGAGAGACTTGAACCTCAGCACTGAAATAAATAGGACATGCTGGAGGGACAGATTCATAACCCAGAGGCTCCCTTCACTCTGGAATAAAATCCCAGTCCAGGTTAGGCAGAGTCCCTCATTGACTCTCTTCAAGAGGAATCTTGATGAGTGGATGGGAGATCATAGGTTTAACCCGGGTATCACTTCTGTGTCACTGTTAGACAGAGGCACAGTATACTAACCTCGAAAAAGGGCATAGCAGAATTAATTTAAAATGGGTGGCGAAAGCCAAACACATTCTGGCTAGGCTTATAAATGCCCTAGGGCAGATAGCCTAGTATGAACCTATGAATCTATGAACCTATGTCCTTTTCCTCACTGTAGTATAATCCTGGTGTTAGTATGTATAGTTAGGAGGGGTTGTGTGGGGCACAGCCCCCCACATTGGGTGGTGTAGCCCTGCATCTAGTTGACTTTTACCAAATAATGTAAAACATAACCATGCAACATAAAACCAAAATATGTAGGGGGGCTAAGCCCCTCGCACACCCCAATGTGGGGGGACTGCACCCCCACACCAGCCTAACTATATATACTATACTAACACCAGTATCGCACTACAGTAGAGAAAAGGATATATATATATATATATATATATATATATATATATATATATATATATATATATATATAGATAGATAGATATATATATATATATAGATATATATATATATATATATATATATAGATAGATATATATATATATATATATATATATATATATATATATATATATATATATATATATCATACATACATGCATATAAAACAGTCTTCAGTTCTTTACCCTAAACCCTTTGAATAAAAGCTCACTCTCTAGTATTATTCTACCTGAACTATTGTAGAAAGGGGCTATGATGTGGAACCCTGTTTTATGGAAATGCTGCTCTATATGAACACACTGTACATTGTTATGACCATAATATGTCTATGCTGTAGTAGTTGCTCTGATGGAACTGGAGTCAATCAGCTCACTGCACATGGTTTAAAATGTACATGGTTTAAAATGTCAGTGCTATGGTAA
Organism: Protopterus annectens; assembly: GCF_019279795.1. Taxonomy (NCBI): domain Eukaryota; kingdom Metazoa; phylum Chordata; order Ceratodontiformes; family Protopteridae; genus Protopterus; species Protopterus annectens. The sequence goes on from NC_056728.1 coordinate 1,291,121,332, forward strand.
AGCATACAACAAAGCTTTGTTTTCTATTTTGGTTTGACCACTTGGGGAAAATATGTGACTTTGTAGTCAGAGACAATGGATACTGGGACTGGAATCAAGGAAGGAGTAATTCAGAATGTTTTCCATGTGGATAATAAGCAGTCGTTTTGAGAAGGCATGAATAGCTCTACTTTTGGATTGATGCAAATGGTTATATATGGTTATGTTTTTGCTTCCTGGCAGATGAAACTTCTGCTGCCAAGTATAACTTTGATTGGACCTTTTTCTGCTTCATTGACACCTAGGTTGCCAGTATATTAACTACTCCAGTTTCCAATGTACAACATTTATTCCAATTTAATATTCTTTATTAAGTTATGCAGGGGCTGCAGATAATAAAACAGAAATCGAACGTAACCTAATCAAAGCTAATGGCACAATGAAGGGTATGGCAATTTTATGAAGTGGAAGTAAGCAATAGATAAGAGTCTTAAAATCATGACAGAAATGAAACTTCATAGCAAGATGGTATAGATTCAAAATAATCTTTGCCTCAACAGTAACAGTATTTAAAACTCTGACAAAAAACATCACTCCTCAGCCCCTTCATTAAGCTTGTGGCATGAATGTAAAGCAATTCAGTGTTAATGATTTGTGGCACAAAGGCCGAGCAAGTTTAGTATTTAACTTTCTAAAAGTTTGCACAGCCTGCACTTAACTCTCATATCTGTTCATAAGACTTGAGGAAGACAGATCATTTCCATGATTTCAGGAGTTTAACTAAAGAGGTTCATAGGTTCATAGGTAAGTACTAGGCTATTTGCTCGAGGGCATCTATAAGCCTAGCCAGAATGTGTTGGCTTTCGCCACCCCTTTAGATTAGTTCCTTATGCCTCACTCCAGCAGAGCCATTAGTTCCCTGTGCCTCTGTCCAGCAGAGCCACTGCAGTGATCCCTGGGGTAAATTTTCTGTTTCCCATCCACTCGTCAAGGTTTCTCTTGACGAGTGTTAGTGAGGGGCTCTGCCTAATGTAGACTGGAATTCTGTTCCAAAGCATGGAGAGTCTCTGGGACAGGAATCTATTCCTTCAGCATGTCCTATTTATCATTGTGATGAGGTTTATATCCCTAGAGCATGTGGCTCTTGGAGATTTGTTTTCTTTTAGGTGGAGCATGTCCATCAATTCTGGGTTGGACATGGCCTTGTATGTCAGGTAGAGATCACCTCTGAGTAAGCGGTATGCAACCGAGTACAGCTGGGGTTTCTTCATTCGGGCTACATAGGGCATATGTTTGAGGCCAGTAATCCTCTTGGTGAGGTACTTCTGTGGTCATTCCAGCTGTTGCAGGTGTCTTGTAAGGTACATCCCAAATGGGGCATTGTACTCTATGATGGGTCTGATGAGTGATGAGTAGAGGGGCACAATAACCTCTTTTGTTCTAGATGCGAACCCTTTTGTGATTAGGTGGGCCACACAGAAGGATTTTCTAACCACCTTGGCAATATGATTATCAAAGGAGGGATTACTATCTACTTGGGTCCCCAGATCCCTTATTACATTTTCTGTATTTAGGGGACTACCATGTATGTGGTAGTTTGCGAGTACTTTGTTTTTTCCAAAGGGGATGACTATGCACTTTTTGGCATTTAGCTTGAGGACACAATTTTGACACCAGGTATCTGTCTCAGTGAGACCCTTCTGGAGGATGTCTGCATCAGCTGGAGAGTTAATTATGGCCCACAGTTTGCAGTCATCTGTGAACTTAGTCAGCCATAGTCCTCCTGTGCTTGCCTGTACCTCTGAGAAGTATATACCAAACAGGAGGGGTCCCAGGTCTGAGCCCTGGGGGACGCCACTTGTAAATGGTTTAGAGTCGGACCTAGAGCCTGCAACTCTCACTGCGTGGGTTCTATCCATGAGCCAATTGGCAACCCATCTCATGATGTAGGGGTTTATGTTCAGGCTGGTGAGCTTGTCTATAATACCAGAATGAGGAATGGTGTTGAAAGCCTTTGCGAGGTCTAGGTAGGCTGTGTGGACCTCCTTTCCCTCGTCTAAAGTCTTGATAACTGTCTCAAAGAAGTCCACCAGGTTTAGGAGGCATGATCTGCCCTTAACAAATCCAAACTGGGTAGGGTCCAATGTTTGAAGGTTCCCAATGTCTCTGTTAAGGAATTCCATGATGCTGTGCTCCATAGCTTTCCAGACCAGGCTAGTCAGGCTTATAGGGTGATAGTTCCCAGGGTCTGTTGTGGCTCCACCTTTGTGGAGCAAGATAATGGTTGCTGTGCGCCACTCTATGGGTATATAGCCTGCAGAGAGACTGAGTCTGAACAGTGTGTTTAGGTGAGGGGTTAGTTCATTTTGGAACTCATGTAAGACACAGGCTGGGAAACTGCCTGGTCCCATTGAAGCTGTATTTTTGGCTTTGGATAGGGCTGTTTTAACTTGTGTGTCAGTGATTGCTGGGGCACTACATTTTTCTGGTATAGTTATGGGCCCTTTAGGGGGTGAGAAGGGAGTGAAGTTTTCACTAAACCCGTCTGCCAGAATGTTGGCAATATCAGTCAGTTCAGTGCATTTTGTGCCATTCTGCAATAACTCAAAGCAGATCTGAGAGTTTCCACTCAGGTTCTTGACATAGCTAAAGAAGTGGTTATCTTTGGAGTCCTTGGCAATTTTTCTTTAGAAGCTAGCCTTGGATAATTTTATGAGGGATTGTAGTTTCTTGCTGATACTAATCAGGGATGTCTTTCCTTCTTGGGATTTTACTCGTTTCTGCACTAGTTTTATCCTTCTATTGTATAGCTTGTTTATGGCAGAGGTCCACCAGACTGGTTTCCTTTTCTTGGAGGAGTGAGTTTTGGTTTTGCTTGGGATAGCATGATCCATGCATTTTTGCAGGTGCTCATAGAGTGCCTTTGTAAAGGATTCAGCAGCTTGGACAGCATTGACTTTTAGCATGGAGGCTGTGAACCTTTCCACCTTGGTCTTAAGTAATGTGAAGTTTGCTTTTGAAAAGTTTTTCACCATGGTTTCCTTGATTGGGGGTGAGGGCAGAATGTAGATATCTAGAGTGATGGTCTGATCTAACCAGCAAGGGTTTGACCAAAGGTGTAGAACACCATTCGCCCATTTTGGTGATGACCAGGTCCAATATGTTGTCACCTCCGGTGGGGGTGTTGACCAATTCATTCAGGGTGTTTGAGTTTATAAATTCTAGGAAGCATTGGGCAAAGGAGTTAGTACTTGAGTAGTTCTCCCAGTTAATGTTTGGGTAATTGAAATCACCCAATATTAGGGCATTTGGTAGGACCTTCATATTTTCCAGTGTCTCCTGAAATGCGGAATGGGGGTCCTGGGTCATGGTAGGTGATCTGTAGCAAGCTACAATTTGAATTGCAGTTTAGCCCATTATTAGTTGCACATGAATGATCTCTGAGGCATTGTGCTGTGCCACTAACCTGGAGGTGTGGGTATCCTTGATGAATATGGATACACCCCCACCTTTTGTTCTTCGGTCCAAGTTCTGTGGCCGAAAAGTATGGCATGAGTTATAACCTGGTAGTGCTGGGGTGCACTCAGGAGCCTTAAACCAGGTTTCTGTTACTGCACAGATATCAATGTTCTCCATACTGAGGAGTGCCTCAAGTGCATGCATTTCGAAGTTTAGACTTCTGGCGTTGAGTAGCATTACCCTCAGTATTTGGTTACTTGTGCCATTTACGGTGGTGGGCTTGTCTTTTGAGCCTTACCTAAAAAGGCACTATGGGGGCGGCAAAAGCCTTGGCCAGTATTCGAAAGCTTAAGGGTGACAAGTGCAAGCCATCTCTAGCGAAGCAACGTGGCTTATCGAGCATGTCATCCCAGGTGGACAGATACTGGATCCCCTTTGAATGACACCAGAAACTTAGTAAATTGTTGAAATTTATATATTTTTTTTTATACTGTGGCATCATTCTTGGTGAGGGCAGGATGCTACTCAGGGTCAGGGTCATACTGGTCTGGGCTACATGATCAGAGAGCTCTTCCATGTCTCTTTTCATGTAGTCCAGGGAGGTACGTCTCAGGTCATTCACACCAACATGGACAATGACAGAGTCTTATTTGTACTTGTTCTGGAGTGACCTGAGTGCTTGTGTTATGTGGTGGATCTTGTTGCCCGACAGGCAGCTAACATTAACCTTCTCCTTGTCCAGCCTAGTTAGTGGCACATCAGTGTGCCTGACTATAGAGTTGCCTATTAATAATGTGTTGGGTATGTTATTTTGCCTTAAGGGCTGTGATTGTGTGGCACACTGACTATGTGAAGCATGTGTTTCATGGTTTGTGATGGGGTGTGGAGGTTGCTTGGGTGTCTGCTTTGGAATTTTATTTAGAGCCTCCGAGTATGTTTTTGTGTATTTATGTGTGTTATTTGCCGGTGTTAGTTTAGTAGGTCTACGTGAGACTGGGGATGTGTTGCAAGTATTTTCCTTCTCCTCTTGACTGTCAGTTCCAGTCTTGAGTTGAGAGAGCTTTGCCTCCAGTTTGGCTGTATAATTGCATCTCTCGCATATATTAGTATTTGGTGGTAGGAGGAGAGGGTTGTCTGTGTACATGAGGCAGTTGTAACATTGCCTCAAAATGCCCAGATTCACTAGTTGAACTGGAGAGTACACCTGAAACTGCGCTTTAGACATGCCTGAATAGGTAAAGTGAGCTGTTTTACTGATTAGCTGGTAGAGACAAATAGAGGCCCTTGTCCTTATGGACAGAATAGGGGGTTTAGTGCTAGGGTTAATTAGTGCTTGCTATGAGTTTTGAGCAAGTGCTGGGCTGTGAAATGAATGCTTTGAGTGCTTAAGTTGAAAGTTTGTCGGAAATGAAAGAGATAGAAATTAGCCCAAAATGGCCAATAAACTATTAACTTCTGGGCTCCAGCAAACAAGGTGCACAAATTTCAGAAAGAAACAGATCAAATAAGCAGACACAATAAGCCTTTAACAGAAATTCCCAGCTCAATTTCCAGCTACAATGATATATTTTATTTGTGTTTGTTTTTTTTTTCAGAAAATAAAGCAGATACAATCAAAAAACACTTTAAATGCACAGCAATGGCTATCACACTTGAGTGTGTAGCCTACAACAGTTAAGCAGGTAAATTAAACACAAAAATGACTTTGTTAAAGTGTACACAGTAAAATAAGTACAATATGTAGCTGAAGCAAGCTTTTAAAATCAAATAAACTTTAGAAAATCTGTGTTTTAGGCGGAATTAGCTAAATGCAGCAAGAAAATGCAGAACAATGAAACTTAATCACTCCAAAGTCTCTCTTTTGTCTCTGCTGCTGTAGAACTCTGCAGGGCACCTTCCTAAAGGTAATAAAGTTCTTATGCTCATTGTGTCTTTACCATCCCTGGCAATAGCAGGATGGAAACTCCTAACAGAACACATTTTGTTGTGAAAGAAATTGTCTTACGTAATGTAGCTTTTGCTGCAGACCTACATTTGTTCTGCTGTACTACTTGACTAGAACATATGATCAAAATCCGTTCCTAACAAACCACATTTAGGACAGGATGTGCTAGCTCCAGTTAAGTATTACACTATATTTTAGTCTCATGGATTTTTAAACAAGCTGAAGGAATTGGCCTTCAGAGGTGTGTATTCTTTAGGCCAATACTAGGCCAATAATCAAATTTGTCTACAATTTTTGCACAAGGTCTGTGGTAAACTGTACCACAAATATGACACGGGTTTTAAGACAAGACACACCTCAATATACTCAACCAAATTGTTTAACCATGCATTCCTTGACATCGCTGATATTATAGCCTTTTTCAGTTATGAAGATGAAAGAAGGCACATTCTTCTAAATGCAAATGGGGTTTTAGCTCAAACAGTATCAGCAGCTTATTGTCAATCTGTAACTTGGCTACATCATTTCCATGTAGTCTATGAGCTAAAATAAGAACTTTGGTGTTACAGCTAAATTTAATCATCATCACCATTATCAACCCCCTTTTTCCCTTTTTTATATGGTGTCATATTCAGTCAGTTCAGTGCCACTCTTCTACCTTCTTTGACAGTCATGCCTGACTGTCGCAGGTCTTCTATCACATAATCCATCCATATGTTTGCTGGATCCCTTCATTTCCGCTTGCCTTCTTCCTGACTGTCCCAAATCTTCTTTACAAGATTGTCTCTTGCTTTTCTGCACATGCATACAAACCGCTGTAATCTGCTCTCTTTGACCTTTTCTGCAATTGGAGCTACTTTGGTATTTGCTCTGATGTCCTCATTTCTACATCTGTCCCAGCCTATCACTTCATCTCCATCTCCATCACCTCTAGCTTCCTTGGCTGCTCAGTGCCCAGGTTTCTGTACCATACAGTAGTCCTGGTTGCACCACTGTTTTCTACACCTTTCAGCTTCTTTGGCATCATTCTGTCACACAATATCCATGACACTCAGTGCCAGTTGACTGCAGCCCCACCCCCACAGTTCTAACTTTGACCTTCTCATTCAGACTTCTCTACTCTGCAACCACCCCTCCCAGATTCTTGAAGTTGTTAACCTGCTCCGCTATCTTCCCTTCTATCTTCTACTGATTCCCGCATTTGCTGACATTACAACTGTCTTATCTGTACTCAGTTTCATCTCATGTGCCTTCAGTTCTGCATTCTATTCCCATATTCATTGATAAAGTTCTTTCTCAAAGTCTGCCTGTAATGACGCATCATCTGCATACAGCAGTTTTGTTGATCTGTCCCCTCTAACCTGTTTGCTAATGTAGTCCATAACCAATATGAACAGCAGTGGGCTTAGAGATGAACCCTGGTGGACACTCATTCCCACTGGGAACTCCTCTGTGAGACCAAACATTGTCGTTTGTTACCTGCATTACTGGGTCCTTGTATATAGCCTGGACTAATGCTACCAATGTTTCTGGGACTTCAAACCACCGCAAGACTGCCCAAATCATCTTTCTTGAGACCTTGTTACATGCTTTCTCTAAGTCTAAGAATGCCCATTTGCACACTTTCCTCATCTCTAACTTTTTCTCATCTATTTTTCTCACTACAAACATCAGATCAGTTGTGCTGCATCCTGATCTGGAGCTGAACTGCTTCTATCCTTTTTACTTTCCTACTGCTGTGTGTATTCATTTATTAGTCATCCTCTCCAGAGCTTCCATGCAGTGTTACAGGAGTTTGACGCCACTATACTGCCCATAGTTGTGAATGCCTCCTTTGTTCTTGTACACTACCACTAGTATGCATGTTCTCCAGTCATCTAAGATACTTTTTCTCTCCGTACCTCTATGAGTATCCTCAGGAGCCATTTCTTGTCTGTCTCACTGAACTTCTTGATCATATCTGCTGTCAGCCTAACTGAGCTTGCTGCTTCCCCTGGTGTCATTTTCCTTAGTACTGTTTGCACTTCTAGGGTGAGCTCCTTGTTTTCTTTCATAGTAGGTTGTGTCTGGGACAGTACAGCTTCTGTGGAGTTTTCTTCATTCGGAAACTGCTGAAAGTACTCCTATTTGCCTTTAATGTCCTGCAGACTGGAGAGCAGGTTGTTGTTAGCATCCCTTATGCAGGCTGTCTGATGACTATCTTCTTTATCTTTCTTTCTTTGCCTTGCAACCTGTTTCTGTGAGCCATCTACTGAGCCACTTTCCAGAAGCTGGTAAAGTGCCCCTGATGCCTTGTTATTATCTACTACAACTCCTTTCTTAGCCATTTTGTTAGTCAACCAGTATCCCTTCAAAACCTGTTTTTTCTTTTCTGTCTCCTACTTTTCCTGCACTCCTTCTTTCTTTCTCTCCTTTTTGATGACTTCCGGGATGTTTCCTTCTTTCTTTTTCTCCTTTTTGATGACTTCCTGGATTTTTGCACTCCACCATACCTGCTTTCCATACATACCTTATTTCCATACCTGGCTTGGCCACATACTTGTTCTGTAGTCCTCACATATGCTATTTTGAGGGTCTCTCCTCTTCTTCCTGAGGTCCTAGAGCCCTAAGAATACCATTTGACTGTTGTGTTTTCTCTCAAGTCAACTTCCAGATCTTCAGGCTGATTGTTGCAACCAGTGATTTATGCTGTGGGCCAACTGTTTCACTGGGGATGACTTTACAATCAATGATTCTACCCAAGTGCCTTTGCCTTACTAGGAGGAAGTCTACCTGATTTGCATATTGGCCACTCTTATATGTGATGTTGTGATTGTCTCTATTACTGAGCCATGTGTTGGTCACCATCAAGCCATTTCCCTGACAGAAGTCTCAGATAGTCTCTTCTTCTTTATTCCTTTTGCCCCACCATAACAGACTCAGTCAGTCCTTATATCCTGTTCTGTCTGTCCTGATATGTGCATCCAGGTCACCCATTATTAACATCAATTCATGTTGCCCTGCTTTATCTAGTAGGTCCTGCAGCTGCTGTCAGAATGCACTCTTTTCTTCACTCTGTCAACCTTGCTGTGGGACATAGAATGATAATATGAATAGTGCAGTGTCATTACACTGGAGTCTGATTGGCATGAGTCTGTCACTCATTCTGATACCATCTCTCACTGCCTCCTGAAGCCTTTCCCTCACCAAACCATTTCTTGTTTGTCTTCCTCCTGTGTAGTAGACTCTAGACCCCAAGTAAGTCAAGTGCTACACTGCCCTTCCACCTTGTCTCCAGGATACTTGGGATGTCCAGCCTCACCCTTTATCATCATATCATCCACTTCAAAGCCCTGTCCTGTCAGCGAACCTAGACTGAGTGCAGCACTGCTTCATTCATTTTTGCCAGGTTGATTATTTTTATTTCCAGATTTCACTCAACAGAGCTCCCAGATAACCCTGCTGAGCAATTGGAGATCAGCTAGCCAACAGCATGACTATATGGCAGACATACACTGGCCAATAGGGGCACCTACACCCTTCCCAGCATTAGCATGGAATCCTGACATAGGTCAGAGTAGGCTAGATCCTCATCCCACTTATTACCGGCAAATACCCATGCCCATTTGCCAAAATTAGTAAACATGAAGAAATTGCCTAGAACCCAATTTTATACCATTGAATGGCTAGGCCTGACATGGCATACAGTTTGTGATCCATGTTCTCTTATCTTGAGGATAATTTGATGATGAAAGCAGTTGGTCTATACAACTCTTCCCCCTATAGGGCACCCTCTACACTGTATTGCTGCTCGTAGCTCCATTCTTGGGTGAGTTTGAGGTGAAAACACTCAGCACATTCTTGGAAGGTGGAAGGAACCTCATAGAGACCCAGGGAAAACATTCACACTCCATACAGGCATTTGCCAGAAGTCAGGCTCAAGCCTTGCAACTTGTACATGGGAGGCAAAGACCTTAACCATTATGCCAACTCTTCATCTGACTGTGCAGCTAAAGTTAAACTTATGATTATAACCTTCTCATACATTAGTCACTGGTGCAAAGTCATGCAGATTACATAGAAAATACAAAACCTGCATGAATTTCCCCAGTAGTTGATAAACTGCAATTTGTAAGATAACATATCTGATGCCCTACAACTGGACAAGTAATCAAGGAGTCTCATTCCTCACCACTGGCAGCAGTGGGGGACATACATTGAGAGGATGGGTCCTAATGGAGAGATGAAAAGTCAGCAAGCAAAGGAGAGTGGTAGTGCTGAAACTGAATTCATCATCAAGTCTTGGTGAGTACCTTCATGAGGTGAACCCTGTTTTTCACAAAATCTCACCAAGACGACACTGATATATAGACTGTATTTATATAGCATATATCATGGACAGAAGTCAAAAACAAAAAAAGATAGCTGGGTGCACAAGACCCAGGATAAAAGAGTGCCCAGTCCTGGTAGGTGCACTGGTGAAAAGACTAGAAAAAATGACAGCGTAGAATCCTCAAAATATGGAAACATTCCTACAATGGAGCCAGGCCAGGCCCAGGGGGAAGATGCCCCCCTCCTGTTGTAGAAGGAAGTAGCAGTCCACAAAAATGACAAAAATTGATTGGCCAAAGAAGAGCCATAAAGATGATAGAGTGGGTTATTGAAGATAAGAAAGAAATAATGTATTGTTATTATTATGTAAAAAGCCCAGAATTTCCAGACACAAGATATACAAAATGATTAAGAGAGACATTAGAGGAAAGAAAAATACTTCCACAAGAAAAACTGTCAGAAGCTTCAAATAAGAAATTGCATTCATTAATACAACAGATTTTTGAAAAACAGTACATAGATCAAGAAACGTTGATCTGTTTGGAAAAAGAAGCTACTGAGGAAGTGCGAAAATATAAACAACAAAACCTAGAGATTTTTTTTAAATATAAAAAAGAAATATGGACAGGGGAAAGGAAAAGAGATTTAATATGGTGTAATATTTATGCAAAGGTGAAAGCAAAACTAACCAATACAAAAAGAGCAGCACCAAAGATATTAGAAGAGAAATACAGGCAAAGGAATTTGGATATGGAAAACTTTACAATACAAAAATAAGGAGATTAAGAGGAAAAGTAGAAAAAGAGATTAGTAATGGAGAAGTCAAAGAAATAGAAAGTGAAGTTATGGAGCAGCTGAAAAGTGAAGGATTTAGTGTAGAAAATCGAATGCAGAAATCACCACAACACGATAGAGCAATGGATATCCAAATAGTATAAATGTTCACTTGAAGCTAGACAACAAAGGAAGGAACAGGAAACTGTGGAAACTCTGATGCAGTCAATGTTGAGGAGTGGTAGGCCAGTGAGTTCCTATATGATAGAGCAACGGATGGCACAGGGTGAAGTTGAACAGAATGTGCCACAGGAAGATGGTATAGAACCTTCTACAGAATGCCTGCAGGAAATGGAAAATAAGGGATGTGCCCTCAGATTGGAAGAAAATGAGTTAAGAGAAGAGTTGCTTGATTTAATAGACATAGACAGATATATCAAAATCAATGAAAGAAATAGACTGCAGAAGGTTAATAAAACCCCAAAAGTCAGAAGTTTGATAAAACAAATGAACACAGTAATTAGGACTGTCCATAGAGATCCATGCGATAGAAGTAAACAGAATATATTACTGTGCTGCTAAGTTAATAACTGATAAAGTTCTATCACAGGAACACAGGGTACCGAGGGAAAGGAAGGGGCGAAAGCGAATACCATCATGGAAATATCGAATAGAGAAAGCTATAAAGCAGCTAAGACAAGAAGAGTCACTGTTAGAAGATTATAGAAGAGGGAACAGATCAACAAAAATACTAAAGAAGATAGATGTGATAAAAGCAATGTGCAGTATTAGAACAGGCCAGGATCTATTGTGTACTATTGCAAATAATAAACTAAAAATTTCAGCACAGGCGGAAAGACTTAGAAGATACGAAGATAAATATAAAGGAAAAGTACAAAATAAGCAATTTATTGATGATCCAAAACAATTTTATAGAGAATTGGGAAGTAAGGTAAAAGGAAGTGAAAGACTGCAAAAAAAATAAAAAATAGATACATTTTGGTTAAGGAGAGGTGAATTCAAACCAAGAAATGAAAAGTTAATATTGGCAGCCCAAGATACTGGGCTATGTACATGCTGGTTTACAAAGTCTATTGAGCATGTGGGAGAAACAGACAACTGTAGGATTTGTAAAACCAAATTGGAAATAGTCACACACCTTGTTGCTGGTTGCAACACACTAATGGCAGAAGGACTGTATACTGAAAGGCATAATAATGTGGCGAGACTATTGCACCGGGGATTGTGCAAATATTATGGTACTGAAGTGGCTGAAAAACACTGGAAACATGAGACACAATGCATCATAGAAAATGCTGAAGTTTATATCACATGGGATCACCCATTATCAACAGTTCAAAAGACAGATGCTAGAAAACCGGATATAGTGGCCCAAGAAAAGAAGACAAAAGTAGCATTGATTATTGAAATCACCACACCGAGTGACTACAGTGTCTTGCGTACAGAGAGACACAAAGTCATAAAATACCAGGATCTGCAGGCAAAAATGAGAGCCATGTGGAAGAAAGATACCCAGACAGTTCCAATAGTAGTAGGAGCAATGGGTCTTCTAAAAAAGAATTTACAATTGTATTTGGATATGTTAGAAATCTATATAAATCTGTATGAATTGCAGAAGGAGTCATTACTGGGCACAATGCTGGTGGTGCAAAGAGCACTACTGACTGACATTAAAGATTGAAACAATACTAATTTCATGAACTTTAATCATACCTTGACTTAGGAATGGGGTCCATTCCCATCATGGTATTAGAACCCCAAAAGACTTGGAGAAATTAAAAAGAGGATGACAAGTACATACACAGTATTTCCAGATGCAGCTCTCTGTATCAAGGGCAATTTCCCTTAAGAGCACACACAGACCACAATCAGTCGGGAGTTGGTTTCTACTTCTTTATCCAGAACCTCAGTAAGGCTCCCCACTGGCACAGCTACAGAACTGAGATCTCAGATGGGTGACCAAGCCAAGACCTCCACCACCCTCACAGTCCAACCAGTGCTTCATGTCCCTGCCCAATTAGCTGACACACACACTCTTTGATGTCTGACTTATACATACATGCACACACCTGGGAAAGGCTGGTACTAGCTGTGGCCCCTTTTGCCCATACTATAAGGTAGTTATCACTGCCACCAGTCAGCTCCTTATCAGCCACTTTAAGGCCCTTAACAAAGGGTGTCCAATCTTACTGTGTAATGTTACTATGGATACAAGTGGTAGCCTGACAAGAGCAAGGCTATTAAGAGTGGCCCACAGTGTCATCAAAATAAATACACAAATAATCTCAGAGCTTAAATATTTCTACACAGATCAGTCACAATGAAATGTTTAAATATATTTAATAATAAATAATATAAGAACAAACAATACTAAATATATTTACTGTGATATCAGAGTTCAAAATCACAGGAAATATTTAAAACAACATTGCAGTACAGTCTGAAATAAATGAAGAAAAATATCTAGACTACGCTTTGCTATATTCCTGACTATATCTAAGAGAATTACTATACCTTAGTTAACTTACTTCAGAGCAAGGCAGATGTGGTTAATGGATCTTCTCTAGTTGTTGTCAGGTCAGAGACAGAATACAGAATGCTGTGTCTCTCTAATTGTTTGTGTCTTTCGGCTTTTCCCGGTTAGGGGTCGCCGCCACAGCGGAACTCCGGTCTGCTAATGATTGGCAGTTGATTTTTACATACCGGCTTGCCAGGCCTGATGCACAACCTTCAACGAAGGTACGCCCATTCACGCATGTCTCCACGCAGAAGACGCTCTAGCTGAGAATTGAACCGGACAGCGTCTTTACTGTGAGGCAACAATGCTACCGCAGCACCACCACCATGGTCTCTCTAATAGACCTCTCAAATTAATATCTCAAATATTACTGCTGGGATAACTTGCAAAATGACATCATTGCTTATCATCTGACTCCAAGTTCTGAGGCCCAAAACAAACATTGATGTCAGCTGGTAGCATTTAGCATGTACCTGTGAAAATACATAGATGTTAGATCTTAGGCAGATGGTGGAATTCATAAAACAACAAAACACTTCTAAGACAATACAGAAAGCTCCATAGTTTTAAATAAGCTGTCTCCTTGCTGCATTGAAACTGAAATATATCATATTTTATTGTACAGCAATAAAGTAATTTAATTTCAGCTATTTTTCTGAAGTTAACCTTCGGTATTCCAGTTTTCACTGTTAAAATATACATGTAAACAATTACAATAGTGCATGTACATTTCTGTTCTTTTCCAGTATGGTACACTGTGGATACATTTCAAGCACTTTGCAAAAACTTTTTCAACACACACTTCTGTAGCAGCAGTTTGATATGCACATGACATGCAGATCTAATAAATTTGTAACACAAGCATCTTATATGAATCATGTTGATATTCATAAATGATATATAATTATCACACAATTCCAAATAGCTAGGCTGGCAGTATCTCCTTTGTCACATTTCTTCTCCCCTTAAAGATTCAAGCTAGTTTTTCAAGTGACCCTTGAAAAACATTGCTTGAGAGGAATGAGCCTATCTGGAAATGCATTACCCCATTTCCTGTCTTGAGATCCCAGGTACCTTTGCATTGCTAACCCCATTACAGAGTTGACTATCATATTATATGCCTGCAACCCTAGGCTCCACCATAGTACCTTGTAATTTTTCTGGCTGGCTCCCTGTAACCATAGATGCCCTCAGAGACTTCCTGCCATCTACTGCAAATACTTAACACCAGGACCTCCCTACCATGGTAAGGTTTCATGATGTTAACATGTCAGAATTTCTACCCCTGCCTCCTGCCTAGAAGTTCTATCATGTAGTTAACATCACTGACCTTCCTTAGCACTTTGAAGGGTCCCTCCCAGGCTACCTTTAGTTTGTTGTGCTTGACAGGAATGAGAACCATAACCTGCTGCCCCACAGCATATTCTCTAGCTTGAACATTCTTGTCATACCAGACCTTTTCCTGCTATTGGGCTTCTGCCAGATTCTCCTTGGCCAAGCTCATAAGTTCCCTCAACCTTGTCCTGAGATTTAGGAAATATGCCACAATAGTCTCCTTGTGGGATTCACACTCACCCTCCCACTCATCATGAATCAGATCTAGAGGTCTCCTCACCCTATGCCCATACAGCAACCCAAAAGGTGAAAAACCTGTGGATTCCTGGGCCATCTCTCTCTATGCAAACAACAGATGGGCATATATTTGTCCCACTTCCTCTTAAACTGATCTGCAAATGCCTGTAGCATGGTCTTTAGTGTAGAGTTCAATCTCTCCACCAGACCATTACCATGGTAGAGAGTCATCTTTAGGTGCTTCACCCCACAGTGCTTCGACAGACAAGCCAGCAGGTCTGACATGAAAATTGGAACCTCTGTCAGTCAGTATTTCTTCTGGAAAACCTACCCTGATGAAAATCTCTAACAAAACATTTGCCACCTTTCCTGCCTTGATGGAGGACAGAGCCACAAGCTCAGGGTATCTGGTAGCATAATATACTACCACTAAGATATACTTCTTCCCTGTGGAACTTTGGGTACTCAGTGGCCCCACAATATCCATAGCTACCCTCTGAAATGGTTCCTCAATCACAGATAATGGCATCAAAGGAGCCTTGACCTTGTCTCCTGCCTTGCCTACTTTTTTGGCACTGCTCACAGGTCCTGCAGTACCCTGTTACATCCCTGGAAATCCAGGGCCAATAAATGTTCTACATAACACGTCTCTTTGTATGCTTTATGCCCATATGGACTGCAAAGGGAATAGCATGGGCTATGGCTAGAAGTGCCAGATGATACTCTCTGGGCACTACCAACTGCTATATTCTTTCACCCTATAGCCCTCCCTCAGGGAGCCACAATCTGTACAGTAACCCTTTGTCCTAGTACACAGATTCCCCTTTTCCTTGACAATCAGGTGCCTCACTGGCTACCTCTCACAGGCCTTGTAATGTAGGGTCTAAGCGCTGAGCCTGTCACAACTCTCTCTTGGTAACTTTTCCCAACTCCCCTTCCACAGGAAGTCTGGTATTCTCTGACAGCAGTGCCTCACTGTCAGCCTGGGTACTACTACTCACCTCTACCCTTGCAGTCACTCTTTCCAAGGTTATATCAGTATCCACAAGCAGCTGTGGCTCACCTTCAGTCTCACTGTTACAGGGTACCTCCCTCCCTGAAGTAGCCACCTCACCAGTCCTGGCTTCAAGTGTGTGGTCTGTCTGGGTCTCCCCCAGGCTACCAGTCCCATATGCTTGTCTCCAGGCCTAACTGCCTCTAACTGTATGCACACAAGGTACTGCATTATCAAAATCATTTCCTAACAGGACCTCTGCAGGGATGTCTTCAAGTACACCTACATGCTTGCTTACTTTTCCACCCTCCCTGTCAATGTAAACCCTAGCCAAATGTATTTGGAATGGGGTCCTTCCTAAAGCTCTGACTGGAGTAGACTGCCCAAGCAAGTCTTTAACCATTGCAGACTCCACAGTGGTTAGGTCAGAGACGGTGTCTCTCTTAGCAGTGGGCTCTTTTCCATCTACTATGATAGAATATAAACTTTTGTGGTAGTTTGGCACCCTTGTTGTCTCCAGACAACTTACTGCTGACATTCTGTCATTCCCACTTACTGGTTCTCCCACCTTTTGCTCTCCACCTTGCCTCTGTGGACATCTATATGCTACAAGGCCCCACTGGTTGCATTTAAAACATTTAACCCTTAGTCCTGGACATGTACCTGAACTAGTGGCTTCCCCTGCTACTGGCAGAGTCTGTTGGGGCAGTTTAAGCTGCTCACAATGGGTTCCCTTAGACCCATGGGCAGCACTGGGTATCATTTTCCTGTGCAGTGATGCCCTGCTTGCTAAGTATAGGTCTCCCTTTTCCCCCAACTCATATGTGGTATTACATTGCCTATTTGTTAACCAGATTCTCATGTCTGCATGCAAAGTGCTAAGGGCTTGTTCCCTCAGCAAAAGGTCTACCATCCCTTCAAAGAGGTGACCTGACACCCACTCTCCCATCTATGAAAATAAGTGCTTAACTCAGCAATATGTTCAAACACACTTTCATCTGCCTTGCGTGTATGCTCATGAAACTTTTTTCTATAAGCTTCAGGTGTTAATTTAAAACACTCCAATAAACAAATTTTAAAAGTATTATAATTTAAGCAATCAGTATCAGAAAATTTAGAAATAGCAGTTACAGCTTTACCATAGAGTAAGGGGGTCAGGGACTGTACCCAGAGTCCTTGGTCAACATTATACTGTTTACATACCCTTTCAAACATATGAATAAAACTATCAAAATTGTCACCCTCTGTAAAGTGTGGAAGAAATTTACTGACCTTTATTTCTTCTGGGGTACAGTTATTATGTTCCCCATTACCTCCATGACCCTGGAGAAGAGTCAGCATCACTTTTTCATGTTGCCTCTGCCTCTCATTTTCTTCAACTTCTAAACATCTCAGTATCTCATTTTCTTTGGCCTTCAGATGTCTCATCCTCTCTGCTGATTCTATTTCCAAATGTTTGGCATCTAGTACAAGTCTCTTTAACTCCAGATGGATTTTTAAGTCCTCTGTGGACAAGATGAACTGTCCATTTTCTGAGAGTTGTACATCCCCAGGGCCAGTCTGGTTGTCCTCCTGGTTGCTGGTCTGTGATACAGCTGTGACTAAGGCTGCAATCATTTCTGCTTTAGTCAGGTTGGCATGCACCAATGCTTAATCTTGGTACATCTCAGCCAATTGGTTCCTTGTAAGCTTACCATACTCCTCTGTTGACATCATTGCCTGCTCTCCCTGTCCAACTAAGCTAACAAAAAATAAAAATATTGTGATATGAAACTGTGAATGTTCACTGTGTTTCTGATTGAGAGTGCAAGCACCTTCTTTAAGGACCACTGTTTATAGGCTACAGAAGCTCAATATCCACTCCACTGAATCCCAATAAGTGATGTGGTGATCCCACCACTGCCAGCAATAAATGTGATGCCCCTCCACTGGACCAGTAATCAAGGATCCTCAATCCTCAACACTGTCAACAGTGGGGTATGTACACTGAAAGGATAACAGGCACACACAGTACTTCCAGATGCAGCTCTCTGCATCAAGTGCAATTTCCCTTAAGAGTACACAGAGACCACAGTCTGTCTGGGGCTGGATTCTCTGTCTGAGGCTGGTTTCTCTCCCGTTCTTCAGATCCCCAATATGAATCCCCACTGGCACAGCTATAGAGTTGAGATCTCAGCTGAGTGGCCAAGCCAAGACCTCCAACACCCTCTCTGCCCAGCCAGTGCTTTGTGTCCCTGCCCAAGTACCTGACACACACACTCTTTGACATCTGATTTATACACACTAACACACACATACCTGGGAAAGGCTGGCGCAGGTTTAGTACCTATGGCCTCTTTTGACCAAACTATAAGGTAGTTATCACTGCCATCAGCCAGCTCCTTATCAGTTACTTTAAGACCCTTAACAAAGGATGCCCAATCTTACTGTGTAATGTAACTATCAATACAAATTGTATTTTGACCAAGAGCAAGACTATTAGGTGTGGCCCACAGTGTCATCAAAGCAAATATACAAGTGCTCTCAGAACTTAAATATCTCTACACTGATCGGTCACAATGAAAGGTTTAAATATATTTAATAATAAATAATAAAAGAACAAGACAATACTAAATATATTTACAGTGACATCAGAGTTCAACATCACAGGAAATATTTAAAACTACATTGCAGGACAGTCTCAAATAAATGAAGAAAAATATCTAAGTTAGCTTTGCTATATACTTGACTATATCTAAGAAAATTACTATACCCTAATTAACTTACTTCAGAGCAAGGCAGATGTGGTGAATGGATCTTCTCTAGTTGTTTTTGTCAAGTCAAAGACAGAGTACAGAATGTTGTGTCTCTCTAAGAAACCTCTTAAATTAATATCTCAAATATTACTGCTGGGATAATCTGCAGAATGACATCATTGCTTGTCATCTAACTCCTAGTTTCCAGGCCCCAAAACAGCCACTGATTGCATCTGGCATCATTTAGTATCTACCTATGAAAACACACAGACCTCAGATCTTAGACAGATGGTGGAAGTCATAAAACAATAAAACACTTCCAAGACAATACAGAAAGCTCCATAGTTTTAGATGTTGTGTATCCTTGCTGCATTGAAACTGAAAGATATCATCTTTTATTGTGTAGCCATCGAGTAATTTAATTTCAGCTGAAGTTAACCTCCTGTATTCCAGTATTCAAAATGAAATGCTGTACAACAATGGCCAATGAAGTAGAGTTCTCTTGGAGAATAGGTAGTGTGGTTAAATGATATAAAACTTAAAAGTGCTACATATATAGCAAAAAACTTGCATACATTTCCAGTACTTAAATTAAATGCACTTACAAGATATTCATGCTGTGAATGCAGTTATACCATAGCGAAATGATGGCTCCAAAGTTTCCAGTCTTATGATGGCTTCAAAGTATCCAATCTTTTTGGTCTGATACACAAAGTATCCACACTGAAGATGTAGTAGCTGCTATATGACTGTGATGAACTGTGATAACAGCTTAACCAGTCTAACAGATCAAATAAAAGCTTCTAGCTTTAATGGCAGTTAAAATCCTTTTATTGTAGGAAAAGTTAAAATCTTCATGTCAAGTTAAAATCTTGATGTAGAATAAAACAGTCCCTATGTATTCCAAACGATAAGCACTTTTGGTATCTTCTTCAGATCGTAGAGATTGGGACTGGAAGTTCCTTTTTATACTGTTTGCTTCCTTTACTGTTGAGACAATCATTCAATCATCACACTGTCAATCAGCTGTTTAAACGCACCAATCCTCTTTCCTCTCAGCTGGGGGTGTTCCATTTCCTATACCTTTTGCTTTTGAGGGGTGTGACCAGTCATGAATTATTAAGCTAGACACACCTCCATGTTAGCTGATAGTTGGTCTTCTAGCTTTTAGTATAGGTTTCAGTGGGATGATGTTATTCAAGCCTGGCTCAATATCAAACTAAAAAAGATTAACTTGGCAACATTTTCATTTGGTAGTTTGTTTATACAATCAGGTCATACCTAGAGGAATGCGAGTGAAATGCATGCTAAGCTATGGGAATCAACATCCTGAACTCCTAGCCAAATGGCAAGCAATATATTTAGAGACCAGCTTCTGATACATGAAGCTAATCATGGATTATTTTAGACCAGAGGAAGACAATCTCGCCCTTCAAATCAAAGAAAAACAAGTAGAACTAGAGAAAATGAATTTGAATACTTATCACACCAACAGATTAGAAACATTACAATTCAATCTCAATGTGTATGAATCAAAAATAAAAGATCAGAAAATAAAAAAGCTAAATAGAGACATTAAAGATTTCAAACAAGGGCGGATCTTTGAATGGCCCAGGGAGGAAATAAGATCTACTACAAATCACTTTAACCCAAGCACCAGACATCCTGCTTCCATTAGGAATGACACATCTGTGTCTAGAAACCATACTGGGACTGAGGAGCAAACATCTGGCACATTGAATACATCTACCAATATTACAAGGACACCTGTGACCACTACGGTAGATAGGATTGTTGAAACATCCTCAGGAACAGGAACCATTCCTAAGAAAGGGAGTACATTTCTCCCCATCACCACACAAATTCCATTTTTTCTGAATCAAACCAGTTACAAGAACCCACAAACTCACAGTCAAGACAGAAAAAGAAAGAAAATACTGAATTAAACAGTTCTATAGTGGTGAATATTTCGCAATATGAATTGACCCAAGCAGAAACTTCTGTTTTACAGAAGGGGTTAACTTTCATACCCTCTTTAAGATCCGGTCTGAATGAATTTGTTATAGACATAAAGAATTTTGGACGTAATGTGACATTAAGAAATATTTATGGCACAAACACAGAACAAGTTAGAACCTTAAGGAAACCAAGTGCATTTGTACCTGTAGCCCATCCTGCTGTGGAACTATTCATGCAGCTGTGTAATAATGCAGTGGAGAAATTAAGAATGGACATGCATACTAAACATTATAGAAACATTACGTATGAAGAAAGACAAGCCCTATGCAACTTACAACAAAATGAGAATGTGGTACTCAAACCAGCAGACAAAGGAGGTACTATAGTGATTATGGATACTAATTTGTATAAGAAGAAAATGACCACTGTGTTACAAGATGTAAAGACATACCATAGAGTTACACCAATCCAGTTAAATCGAACTATACAAAAAGTGTCTTCCTTACTTCAGGATATGTTGACTGAAGGCCAAGTAGATCTGGACCATTACAATTTTTTGAACATCACAAAAGCCACTGTTCTGAATATTAATGGACTTTCTAAGGTTCATAAGGACCTTCATAACCCTCAACTACAGCCTATAGTAGCAGGACAAGGGTGGGTGACAGAAACAATGTCACTATTTGTGGAGAAAGAATTGAGAACTATTTTAAAATATTTTGATACAGCTCTGCAGGATACTGATGACTTCTTACGAAAGATAAATCAAACCATGAATAACATTACGAATTATGACCACCTATTTGTGACCACCCTGGATGTGAATAGTTTATTCACTTCCATTCCCAACGAAGCAGGCGTAGAAGCTGTAAGAAAGATCTTAAGCCACAAAAAAACTGTTAATGAAACCAATAGGATTTGTGCTTTATTAGATTTAATATTGGAAAATAATTATTTTGTGTATGGTACATCAATCTATTGGCAAAAATGGGGGGTAGCCATGGGCACCCCTTGTGCGAACAGCTACTCAAATCTTGTGCTTGTAGACTGGGAATTGGAGCGTGTATTGAACTCAAATAATCCATGGTATGAATGCATCAAATTTTATGGTCGATTTGTGGATGATCTTTTTATTTTATGGGAAGGAACCGTACCACAATTTGAATCATTCCATCAATATCTAAATAGGGCTACTACTTTTCTAAGCTTTACAGCAGAACACTCTCATAATCAAGATACATTTTTGGATGTGAATGTTATTCTTAAAGAAAACATGTTGGAAACCGAATTACACCAAAAAAATACATGGAAAAATTATTACTTGTTGAAAAGCAGCATGCATCCTAAACATGTCACTAAAAAATACTATGCGAAATGAAACACAAAGAATACATGAAAGATGTAGCAAAGATGAGACAAGAGAAAAGGAAATTTTGTTTCTACAACAAAACCTAATAAAGAGAGGCTATAATGAAAAAGATGTGAATGTTCAAGAAGTTATCTCAAAGAAAAATAAAACAGAAGACAGAACCACCAGAGTGATGTTAACCTACAGCACAGACAACACACAAGTTAAATCTATAATAAGGCAGTTTTGGCCAATCCTCACCCAGGATGCCAAGCTAAAAGACATTGTAGGTGAAACACCATGCTTTGACTACAAGAATAAGAAAAATTTAAAGAGGTTACTTTGCACAAAGGATGGGTTTAGCAAACATAAAATCGTTGGACATAAAGGCACATTCAAGTGTGGCTACTGCACAGCATGCCCACTGATTGACTGTAATAACGAATTTGAACATCCAAGGACAAAGAAAAAATACACCTTTAATGTCAAAGCCACTTGTATAACCCCCAATGTGGTGTACATGGCTACCTGTAAACTATGCCCTGCATTCTATGTAGGAAAAACTAATCAGATGTTTAAAAATCACATTTTGAGACATCAAAGAGACATTACCAATAAAGATCCATATAATGCTTTAGCAATGCATGCTGAAAGAAATGTCGGTCATTCTTTCACTTATAAGGTGATAGAGAATGTATATAGTGGAATAAGGAAAGGCGACATTGAAAATATTACTGAATGCAGGGAGAGTAAGTGGATTGTGAACCTCCGTGCTGATATTGTGCCAGGCTTGAATAACATCATCCCACTGAAAGGCAGATAGTAGAAATGTATAAACTGCAAGGAACCACCATGAAAAATAAAATACACAGTTTAATGGAAAAAATGAGCGCTTTCACGCACACTCAGGTGCGCTTCATCAGGTTACATTTAAACAATAAAAGCCATTCCTTTATATACAAAAAGAATCATCAATTAATCAATCAAATAAAACAATTATTGAGCAATTAAAACCAAGGTGATTTCATGTTAAAGAAACAGGAGTCACTTGTATAATCCAGCATCAAATCTTGAACATACAAATTCATCACAGATAGAAATATATAATTTCATCACAGATAAAAATATATAAATACATCGTAGATCAAGTAAGTATTTCATTATTTAAACTTGCCTGCAGGTTATCCACTAAACTATATGACATTTTAATCAAGCGATAAGTCAGCACAAACTTATGTAGAAATAGAATCAAATTAAGAACATTCATCTCATGCAAACGCCTACTAGTCAAATGCCTTAACATTGAATGTTGGAATTTGATAAAACATCAAAACTCAGAGTCAACATTTGTTAGCCGTGCTCAGTTAAGCAACTGAATAATAAATGCGCTAACACTGTGTCTCATACTTAGAGTCCATGCAATTAATGAAGCGTATGACTAACACTATCTCATTGTTGAATCCACAATCATAACTAAATAATAATATCATTATATAAATAAATATAGCGATGTGCTATGCACAGTCAAATAAGTCATATATATAGTATAGATGGTTCAAATACAAAACATTTAATAACTCCTAAGGATAATAAAATATAAATCAAAATGTAAATTCATCCACCATCTAATTGGTATAGCATGCTCCCGTTCAAACAATAAGCACTGCAGCTAGAGTTACATAATGTCATACCATCTAGATAAGTATTTAATTTTTTCATCATATAAAGACAGGGATGTTAACGCATGAAAGGATATATATAGTTAGAGTACAGCCATATACTCCTTAGTTTACAGTCATAACCACAAATTAAAAACTGTAAATATATATCATAAAATATATATATGGCTCAGCACAAAATTAAACCTGTGTCATATATAATGGCATGGATAATTAAAACTAACATATAATAGATTATAATTATAATTTGAATACTCTAGACAGAGTGTGTAACAGCCTAAAATTTACATAGATAGTCCATAGTCAGACTTATTAGATCAATAAATACAAGACATTTTATAAAGATCCCAAAAGAACCGGACGAATACTAACAGTTGAATTAAGTCCTGGTTCTACATGGGCCTTTAATCTCAGTATCCATCTAAGTTCAAACAGTTCGAGGGTACCTATGTGGTCTCCTTCCCTTCTATTGGGGTTCACTACCTGTATTACTAGAAAACTGAAATTGTGCTGGGGTCTGTCGTTACAATGCATGGCTAGGGCATTGGTAAGATTGTTCTACCTAATATCGTATATATGATTGTAAATACGATCCTTAAATCTACGTGATGTCATCCCTACGTAGTAAGCATCACATAGGTTACAAGTTGCCAGGTAGATAACATTACGTGTATCACAAGTGGCATAGAAGGTAGGTTTGAAGGCCATACTTATGCCGGGAATTTCAAAATTTTGTGATGTAGAAATATACTTACATAGGGAGCATTTTCTGCATAGATAAGTGCCTGTCTTATAATTCGCCCTAATATCAACAGGTTGAACATCCAATCTTTCTTTACAAAGTAACCTCTTAAGGTTTAGACAATTATTAAACCTGAACGTAGGCTCCTTCCCAATTAATTGTGACAAGAACGGGTCCAAAAGTAGTATCTTCCAATTACTTTTAATAATCTTAATTAAGTGCTCTACATCATTTGTATATTTAATCCCAAAGGCCAAACACTTCTTACTCCCTCTTGTATAATGGATATAGCCTTCCCTCCTTTTACATTTAGGCGTTTCAAGTAACGTGTTTGTTATCCTGCTAATCATATCTGGCAGATAACCCCTGTCAATGAAATATTCTGTCTGACATTTTATTAATCTCATGGCATCCTGCTCATTGCTACAGAGTCTAAGTATTCTGGTCATTTGTCCTTTCACAATGTTACGAAACACATAACGTGGGTGTAAACTGTCATAATGCAAAATACTGTTTTTCCAGCAAGGTTTCTTATACAAAGTGGTGGTTATACTATTATCCATCTCCTTTATAATAGTGATATCCAGAAAGTTCACATTAGTAGTGGAGAACTCATATGTGAAGCTAAAAAACGAAGTGGTGGAATTCATATAGCATATAAACTCATGTAATAAATCCATACCACCATTCCAAAATAACAAAATGTCGTCCACAAAACGTCTGTATAAAATAACGTTCTTGAACCTATAATCACTGAATATGAAATCTTTCTCCCATTGATAAACAGCCAGATTGGCATAAGCATTAGCACAGGGAGTGCCCATAGCCACTCCCCATGTTTGGGCATAGACCTTATTATCAAATAGGAAGATGTTATTGTTCAAGACCAAATCAAGTAGACAACAGATTGTCATTTGTTCATTACTATCCATGGTGCCAAATTCAACAAGGTGAGATCTTATAGCATCAAGACCATAGTCATTTGGGATGCTGGTGAACAGATTTTTAATGTCCAGCGTGACCATTAAAGTGTCTTCACTCAGATCACTTCTTATTGAGTCATGTTCTAAGTCACACAAAAGATCATAAGTATTTTTTAAAATAGTGGGGACAGCATTCACCAAAGTACCTAGTTTAGATTGTACATACAATGAAGCGTTTTCTGTGACCCAGTGTTTGCCAGACACTATGGGACGTAATGAGGGAGGGTCTTCATCCTTATGCATTTTAGGAAGTCCCTTGATTAAAGGAATCAGGGGAGAATCTATGATTAAAAAATCATACAAAGATTTGTCTATGCATCTAGTCATAAGCATGTCGTATATCGTATCATGTACATAACTAACAATGGACCCTATTTTTGATTTATCTATTAACTTATAGGCCATTTCATTATTAAGCATGTTATGCATTAGTTCTAAGTAAAGACATGTATCTAGGGCAACAACCCCCCCTCCCTTGTCAGCTGGTTTAAAGACAATTTCCGTATCACTGGAAAGGTGATCAAGGGAGCATTTTTGTGCATGATTCAAGTTTACATAAATCCCCTTATATTTTTTCTCTTCAAAATATGAATAAATGTCACACTCACAAGAGCGCATAAAACATTCGACAAAGTGTGGCATTGAAGGTACAAAGCAACTTTTCCTCTTACATAACTGCGTGTTGTACTCAAAATCAGTATTATTAGTTAAATTGTCCTTAAACAGTACCTTTAAAGATAACTTTCTTGCAAAAAGACGCAGGGCTATGAGTGTGTCAGATAACGTACTTCCCTTGGAGGGAATGAATGATAAACCTTTGTTCAGGATGAACTGTTCGTCAGTAGAAAAAGTCCTAGATGTTAAATTAAAGAATAAGCAGTTCAGTTCCTTGTTTTCCTCCTTGGTTCTGGAGCTTCTGCTGATATCTTTCTCTTTACTCTTCCCCGACTGGTTGAGCGCATGCGTACTGCGCTCTTGTAAGGAAGGGGGAAGTTTAAAGACATAGGTGCTGTGAAAACATTATTGAGGTTACTAGCTTTAGGTCTGGCACCCAAATTGTCAATACTGGTTAAGCCTTGTTGGTTACAAGGTATGGAAGCATTAGAAAGACTAAGCTCTCGATCAGATGCATCACCCATTCGTTCATCGTTCAATGGGCAAACAATAAGAGGTTCAGCAGAGACAACAGGCTCAGTAATTACCGGCTGTGAGGTTCCCGATGAGCAGGTGGACTCCGTTCCCTCTTTATAATTCGCTCTCGGCCAAACAAAGATGCGACCCATTTGAAAATCTTGGCAGTCGCGTCTTAGTTTCTTGAGCTTAATCTGCTCAAGCTTGCTACTATAAAGAGCAAGTTGTCTGTTCATATTATTGATTTTAGAGGTACAAAACTCAGTTTTATAATTCATGGTAATGAACTTATATTGCTCTTCTACTTTAATTATGAGGTCCGCCTCAATAGGGGAAAAGTAGTCTAATAAAAGATGAATGTATTTATTACCAAATTCGATGTTCAACTGTTGCCATCTCCGTAGTAGCTCCGGATGGCTATCCCCGTAGCTGGGCATGCACAAAACGCGCATGCCACGCGGAACTACCTTGAAATGAAGACAGGCTTACAGGTGTCTTTTTTGCCAAATGAGTCTATGGAGCCGATATAGGTCATTTTACAGGTTCCTTAAGGAGCCAAAAAAATCACGTAGATTTTCATTACTGTTAGTGAGTGTCACAGGAGTATCACATTTAATGTCCAGGCTCAAAAGCGGATTTTCTTGTTGGTAAAACAAACAATTCCAGCTATCGGTACCACCTGTACCTGTTGGATTGTAATCAAGTTCAATGTTAGGCACATCCATCACGTAACAGTCGGCTAAGCAAAGAAGCAACAAAAATATTAGCAGCAAACAAACACCGACCATTCAAAGGTTCCTTCCACCACGAACGTCAAGGCAGATAGTAGAAATGTATAAACTGCAAGGAACCACTATGAAAAATAAAATACACAGTTTAATGGAAAAAACGAGCGCTTTCACGCACACTCAGGTGCGCTTCATCAGGTTACATTTAAACAATAAAAGCCATTCCTTTATATACAAAAAGAATCATCAATTAATCAATCAAATAAAACAATTATTGAGCAATTAAAACCAAGGCAATTTCATGTTAAAGAAACAGGAGTCACTTGTATAATCCAGCATCAAATCTTGAACATACAAATTCATCACAGGTAGAAATATATAATTTCATCACAGATAAAAATATGTAAATACATCATAGATCAAGTAAGTATTTCATTATTTAAACTTGCCTGCAGGTTATCCACTAAACTATATGACATTTTAATCAAGCGATAAGTCAGCACAAACTTATGTAGAAATAGAATCAAATTAAGAACATTCATCTCATGCAAACGCCTACTAGTCAAATGCCTTAACATTGAATGTTGGAATTTGATAAAACATCAAAACTCAGAGTCAACATTTGTTAGCCATGCTCAGTTAAGCAACTGAATAATAAATGCGCTAACACTGTGTCTCATACTTAGAGTCCATACAATTAATGAAGCGTATGACTAACACTATCTCATTGTTGAATCCACAATCATAACTAAATAATAATATCATTATATAAATAAATATAGCGATGTGCTATGCACAGTCAAATAAGTCATATATATAGTATAGATGGTTCAAATACAAAACATTTAATAACTCCTAAGGATAATAAAATATAAATCAAAATGTAAATTCATCCACCATCTAATTGGTATAGCATGCTCCCGTTCGAACAATAAGCACTGCAGCTAGAGTTACATAATGTCATACCATCTAGATAAGTATTTAATTTTTTCATCATATAAAGACAGGGATGTTAACGCATGAAAGGATATATATAGTTAGAGCTGACTGACCTGATTGTATAAACAAACTACCAAATGAAAATGTTACCAAGTTAATCTTTTTTAGTTTGATATTGAGCCAGGCTTGAATAACATCATCCCACTGAAACCTATACTAAAAGCTAGAAGACCAACTATCAGCTAACATGGAGGTGTGTCTGGCTTAATAATTCATGACTGGTCACATCCCTCAAAAGCAAAAGGTATAGGAGATGGAACATCCCCAGCTGAGAGGAAAGAGGACTGGTGCGTTTAACAGCTGATTGACAGTGTGATGATTGAATGATTGTCTCAACAGTAAAGGAAGCAAACACTATAAAAAGGAACTTCCAGTCCCAATCTCTATGATCTCAAGAAGATACCGAAAGCACTTATCGTTTGGAATGCATAGGAACTGTTTTATTCTACATCAAGATTTTAACTTGACATGAAGATTTTAACTTTTCCTACAATAAAAGGACTTTAACTGCCATTAAAGCTAGAATCTTTTATTTGATCTGTTAGACTGGTTAAGCTGTTATCACAGTTCATCACAGTCACATAGCAGCTACTACATCTTCAGTGAGGATACTTTGTATATCAGACCAAAAAGATTGGATACTTTGAAGCCATCATAAGACTGGAAACTTTGGAGCCATCATTTCACTATGGTATAACTGCATTCACAGCGTGAATATCTTGTAAGTGCATTTAATTTAAGTACTGGAAATGTATGCAAGTTTTTTGCTATATATGTAGCACTTTTAAGTTTTATATAATTTAACCACACTACCTATTCTCCAAGAGAACTTTACTTCATTGGCCATTGCTGTACAGCGTTTCATTTTGAATACTGTTTTTACTTGTTACTGATAGCTGTACTTTAGCGTTAGGAGGTACCCTTTCTTCAACCTCCTGTATTCCAGTTTCCACCATTAAAATACACATGTAAACAGTTACAATAGTGGATGTACATTTCAGTTCTTTTCCAGTAGGGTACACTGTGGATACATTTCAAGCACTTTGCAAAAACCTTTTCAATACACACTTCTGTACCAGCAGTTTGATATACACATGACATATAGTTCTAATACATTTGTAACACAAGCATCTTATATGAATCATGCTGATATTCACAAATGATATATAACTATTTACAAAATTCCAGATAGCTGACTGGCAGTGGTACCTCCTTTGTCAGAGCATCCATACTTATATTTTGTTGAGATCATAAACTTTTTTCTCACAATTATAACCAGATAGAAGTATATATTCCATTTTTAAAATATAAAACAATAGTCAATACGGTAGCTATGTTATTGTACCCACAGCAAATGCAGACACCAGAATTCAAACAGAGCCCAGAGACATTTGATGATCTGGTTCAGTGCATGTAACTCTAAGGAAGCAATTTTTTTTCAGAGAAAGTAAACAATGTAAAATATGGACTTTCAAGTCTCTGGTCCTCTCAAGCAATGAAAGTAGAAGTCCAATCCATTTATCAAGCTCCAAAATTAACAGATGTGTCACATTTTATAAGTCAAATGTATGGACTGAAATAGACACCAAACTTTTTAAAACTACCTGGATCAGAACATATTCTAATATGTGAAATATCATTTAATATTAACTGAGTAAGCAGACTTTGTAGACAATTTATCAAAATGTATTTTATAACTAGAGAGTTTATTATAAGCATATGCTATTACTAGGATACTAGCAAGAAACTCTGCTGATGAGACAAGAGAGAGGGTAGACATAATTACACATAAGAAAGAAGTGAATAGGAGTACCTTCTACAGTCATAATCACAATCACAACCAAGCAGCTTTTTAATCATTACTAAAGGATCTAGAAGCAAACTAAAGACAAGACATAAGGCATCTCTTCCTGGTTTGTACAACACTGCTTAAAATATAACTGTCTTTCTCATAAAGTCATACAACCTCTTAAAGGTGGATATATTGAGATATCAGAGTTGCATGAAAACGGGACTTTAGGAATGAACGCTTGACATTATTTTTTTAATTGTGTGATGCAAGGTGGCTGTATTTTCCTTTATTATTTTTGGTTGCTAATAATCTCTTTGTAGTTCAAGATCCAAAATAAAATGATTTTGAAGAATATGCCATTATTTTCCTTAGCTTTTGGTTAGGACTATAGACCATTTAGTCATTTAATGAAACGGGATGAAATTCCAATAACTTCAAGAGCTGTAAACAGAATGATCAGCTTACTCCATTAAAAAGATAATAAAATCTAGTGACCAAGTACATGTTTCATTTTAGCTAGGAGGCATGCTGGTTCATAAAGATTACAGCCTTTAAAAAAGTCAGCCCATTTAACGCTCAACAGATTACTTAGTATCTTTTTTTCCACAGAGATAGCTAACGTTTTACAAGCATTACAAAATCCGTTATCTATAACAGAAACAGACTTGTATGATAGAGGAGTAAGTTTTCCCTGGTTTCTGAATAACTGCAGTTTTCCCTGGTTTCTGAATAACTGCAATGGAGACTTTAATCAAGG
Organism: Protopterus annectens; assembly: GCF_019279795.1. Lineage (NCBI taxonomy): Eukaryota > Metazoa > Chordata > Ceratodontiformes > Protopteridae > Protopterus > Protopterus annectens. The sequence continues at coordinate 1,291,151,758 of NC_056728.1, forward strand.
AAGAATATTGAAGAGTGAAAAACATTGGAATAAAGATACCAGGCATTATGCAATGTCGTTGCTGAGGTTTTTCTGAATGATCTGCATTTATGTCATATGGATATGATGCCTACATAGATGTCATGTGATTATTGCAAAGGTAACTTCATCAGATAAAACTGGTGATACAATAAAGTCAGAGACTTTTTTTTAACTGGTATATGAAGATCCAAAGATAAAATAGGCCATGATGGATCTCAATACTGTAAACAAGAAGTTACAATGAGTACAATATTCATTATAGTAATTACTTGCAGGTGACTTAGCTGCATGCTTGGCTTTTAAAGATAGATTTTGATGGATTTTCTCTGTGAAAAAATAATTTAGCTATGATATTAGAAGGATATTTTCTAAACCCTCTTGTAAACTCTTCACATTAAGGTATTTAATGTCACTGAGGTATTTAGAATCATTAAAGAAAAGGAAAAGTGCTTCATATTTCTTGAATAGACTGTCTAGAATCTATTGATTCTAAGTGATGTTGAGAAGTTTTGTACAAACTGCATCTGTATCCCTCATATGTTATATATTAGCATTTTATTTTTGAGTATAGTCTTTCCTGGGATTAATTTCATCTAGCCTCTGGCATTTTGTGGTTACAAAAAGACTTTAGAGCAAGGCATTTGTCTTTCTGCATTTATAACATAATAATTGTAATCTAAATTATCATTAAAATATTCTTTCTATAGTATGAAACAGTTGTTATTTGCATTGTGTCACCATCTGTGTCAGCAAAGCATGAAAGTGGCTCAGTGGTATATTTACCATGTAATCTCATCAAGAGCAAATATCTAATTTGTCTGGTATCTAAGAATGTGGCTAGAAAATTACTGTCAACTTTAATCTGGAAAAATAATTCAATAGAGCATTAGCCTACAGATTTTATATATTAGATGTGAACATATTCAAGTGATTTACAATAAATAAAGCAGGAAATTGTACAGTTGTGATTGCAATGAATTTTTATATTTGCTTTTTTTTTTCTTTTTTGTAAAATTGTTCATGTAAGCAGGTACTGCATAAAAAGATCTAGGATAATATCTGCCTATAAAAGCAGCATGTTCATGGGTAATGTGTAAAGACTTTGTCATTAACATTAACTTATATAGAATTAATATAAATGTCAAAAGGATTATAAATAGATTGGATAAAACTAAATGTAAGGCAGCTTTACTACAGGTAGAAGAATAGAAGATAGTGTGCAACAGGATGAACTGGGTATTGGAGGATGGTTGTGACAGGGACACAGGACACAAATTTAAAATAAATACTGGATTAGAAAAAGGATAGTGGACAAGAAGAGGGGTGGATGAACATAAGAAAAGGCAAAAAGAAAATGGATGTGAATATGACATTTTCTGTAAATCGTTTCTTGTGTGTTCACTAAATGTAAAGGGGTTCTTTAGTAAGAAGAGATTACAGATGACACCAAAAGCATTTGTTCAGTGGGTGGAGATGTAATTTTATTGGGAGAGATACTTGTAAATAATGAAATGCAGGACTTCTGGCATATATATGATTTTTTTTTTTTTTGCCGTATGGGAATAGGTTTGCAGATGGAGTAGGAATTTTGTTTAGGAATACAGATATACAAGTTCAAAAGTTTTGAGAAGTACAGGATGGTGACATTATAGTGGTAGATGTGAGATTCGGGGGGAAGCTTGAAGATATGCTAGCAGTTAAGAAGAAATAAAAAGAGCAGAGATATTGAAACAGTGGGAGTGATTTGTTATATGAAGAGGGTATGAAGATAGGGAGGATATTTAGATACATATACAGTGGGTAATAGAGCTGAATTAAAAGATGTCTAATGACATGTTCAGTTATAAGAAGTTCTGACTAATTCTGAAGATCTTAGTTAAGAAGAAACTGAAAATGACTTAAGTGAATGGAAGTAGCAGTGTGAATATAGATGATGTTTTGCTATCTAGGCTTGCAAAGGCAAAATCATTGTCTCTTAAGGATGAACTTTTTTCTGATCATGCTTGCATTAGTCTTTGCATAAGAGGTGATTTGGATGAAATAATTAGGAATAAGGGTTTTCTGAGGCTTTTGTTACATGATGAAAATGTGTTACTGAGAAGATGATTCTATTAATCATTCTGATTCAATAATAGAATGGTAGGATTTTTTAAAAGACAAAATAATTTGGTTTATATTGGAGTAGAACAACAGAAAAAAGAAAATGGATGTCAGAATTATGTGATAGCAAAAGCAAAAATAATGAGGTACTGAAAATGAGGCATGATTGCTATAATAAAAAATAAATAAACATAAAGAAAACAGGTTGGAAGAGTATTTAGTAAGTAATGCAGAGTTTTGGTTGGAGGGTGAATGAAGGTTGAAAGGTGTTTGGATAGAAAGGTTTCAGAGGATGATATATGTTTTGCTTTTAGTCAAAAGGTTAAGCAGTCTGGAAACTGTGAAGGGAAGAGTTGTATAAAGTATAAAGAAGAGTGTTGAAGTTGTGAGGAACTATACTTCAGGGATTTTTGGAAAAGATGATTCACAGCAAATGTAGGGGCTGAAAAAGTTGAAATTTACATGAAGGAAGCTATGGAAGGAATGAAAGGATTACAAGATGATAAAGCACCGAGTCTAGATGGAATATCTGATACAGTATATATCTATATGTTATGAGTGTATCTATTGGAGGTCTCTAAAGAGACATTCAAAACAAGGAATATTTTCATGGTATTCATACCAAAAAGGGAGATTTAAGTTAACACACTGGAGTCCAGTTCCAGTTATTGAAGCTGATCATAAGGTCTTTGCTTGCTTTGTAGTGAGCACAGAAAAGAACTTGGAGGGTAAGACTCATTAAACTAATATGTGTGAATTTAAAAGAAGTCATATTAAGCTAACACATATTAGGCATCCAATTTTGTTAGGCAGAGAGGAAAAAGTTAAGTGGTTACATAATTTCTCAAAGAACATTGGATAACATTGCTTTCTGAAAATTTTAGAGGTACCTTTGAAATGTAAAACTGTATCTAATATTGTAGTTAGAATAATGGACATTTTGAATTTGAAGATGTATGTTTAGCCTTTCATGCCATGTAAGGTCCACCCATCTTAATGTCCTATATCTTTGATAAAGAAATGGTTCTTCAATCACCCAAAAAGAGGACCAAAATCATCATTAGCAAATTAATGAATACATTTTGGCATAATAGATTTACACCCCAAAGCATCCCACACCTCTAAAATAAACTTCCACTACTTGTCAAAAAGTAGAGTATGCTTACCACTTTGAAGGATCATAGAATGAAAGGAATTACAAGAAAGTAGTTCTAAAGACCATATACACATTGGCAGTGCACTCCCTTATGAAGTGCCTAGCATTTCCCAAAGGGTAAAGTTGGTTAGGCCAGAAAAGAACTTGCAGATGCTCACCCACTTCTTAGGGTTGGTCATGAAGTATGTGAGGGGAATTAATCTGTTTTATATAGAAATGTAATTTGTTTTAGAGTTGGGTAAGATATCTGTCCTTAGAGTATGTTTAGTTTGTGTCTTGTTAGAGATTAAAATCCTTAGCTTGAGTTATACTGGAGCTTCATTTCTACATCAAAGTATGTAAGACATTAATCTCAGCTTAGAGGTCTATAGGACACAGAGCATAGGGGTAGGGTCTTTATACCATTATTTTTTTTTTTTGTTAAGACCCTCTGAGGCTTTTCAAGCTATATGATTTGTCTAGATAGATGCATACCAAAAGGAGCTTGTACTCTATAATCATTCTGATCGGAGCTGAGTAAAGTAGGATGATAACTTCTTTTAACATGAATGCAAAGCCTTTAGACATCAGATGGGCTAGACAGAACCTGGGTGGTGGTCAACGGAGAGAACGTTGTCAATTGAAGGACAGTGATTCCTGATCACTGGGTCAGTTTAGACTGGGGTACTGCTTATACTATAGCTTGCAGGCCATAGTTATTTACCAAATGTGACAATACTGCACTTTTTTGCATTTAATTTTAGTGCATTTTCTGTACACAATTGGTTTGTAGGGTTCAGTTCTTTCTGCAGTTCTTCCATATCATGGCATGATTGAACAATTATACCATTTTATACTCATTATGAAATTAATTTAAGAAAAAGTCTGGAATTATGGTTTGGAGGTTGGAGAAGCAAATGTCAAAAAGAAAGGGGTCATAGCACTGAGCCCTGAGGTATACCACTAGTTTCTCCTGTTTTCTGAGGTGGCACCTGCCACTTTAACTATTTTGGCTCTATCTTTCAGCCATTTTGCTATCCACCTATCCATACAAGGGTCTACATTTGGGTTTTTAGCATGGGGGATAGTGTCAAACATTTTCTTCAGGTCATGATGCATTATATAAATTGTGTAGTCACTATCCACTACATCAGTGACCCTCTGAAGAAGTTTATTAACTTGAAAAGACATAACCTTCCCTTGATAAAACCAAACTATCGATGTTCTATATTGTGAGGTTACAGATAAAAGTTCATAGGTGTGTACTAGGCTAATGGCCCTGGGGCCTTTACAAGCCTAGCTATAGAATTATCCTGGCATCATGCCACTCAACCGTAGTTCACAGTGTCTCTGTCGAGTAGAGCCACTGGAGTTATCCCCAGGGTGAATTTTCTATTTCCCATCCACTCATCACGATTTCTCTTGAACAGGACCAGTGAGGTGCTCTGTTTGATGTGTATCAGGAGTCTATTCCATAGCATGTGCAGTCTCTGGGTTATAAACCTGTTCCTCCAGTACATTCTGTTGATTGTGGTAATGGGGTTGAGGTCTCTGGAGCATGTGGTGTGGAGGGATTGGGATTTCTTTAGATGTAGCATTTCTAACAGAGCTGTGTCAGACATGGCTTTGCAAGTCAAGCAGAGATTGCCTCTAAGTAGGCAATATGAGACAGAGAATGGTAGGCGTTTTTTGAGTCTGCCCATGTAGGACAAGTGTTTAAGGCCTAGGATCCTCTTTGTGAGGTACTTTTGCAGCCTCTCCAGTTGTTGCAGGTGTCTAGTGAGGTATATGTCAAATGTGGCATTGTACTCGATGATTGGCCTAATATGGGAAGAGTAGAGGGAGACAATGACCTCTTTCTTCCTGGATGCAAAACCCTTAGTAATGAGATGTGCCACATAGAAGGACTTTCTGACCACAGTGGCAATGTGGTGATCAAAAGAGAGGTTGCTGTCAACCTGTGTTCCCAGATCTCTTATAACGCCTTCTGTGTTCAGTGGTCTACCATCAATGTGGTAATTTATGGGAACCGTGTTTTTCCCAAAGGGGATGATGACACTTTTTTGGCATTGAGCTTAAGGCCATGGTTCTGACACCAGTCATTGGTCTCAGTGAGGCCATTCTGTAGGATGTCAGCATCACTTGGGGAGTTAATAATAGCTCCCAACTTGCAATCGTCTGTGAACTTTGTCAGCCAGTGTCCCTTTGTGTTGGCCTGGACTTCAGAGAAGTAGATACCAAACAAGAGAAGACCAAGGACCAAACCCTGTGGGACTCCACTAGTGACTAATTGGCAGTCTGACTTGGAGTAAGCTACTTTCACACTGTGGGTTGTATCTGTGAGCCAGTTTGCAACCCACCTACTGATATAGGGGTTGATGCATAGCTTTGTGAGTTTTTCTATGATTCCTAAGTGAGGAATGGTATCAAAGGCCTTAGCCAGATCAAGGTAGGCTGTATGAACCACCTTGCCTTCATCCAGAGCTCTGGTGACTGACTCAAAGAAGTCGACCAGCCTGAGTAGGCATTATCTACCCTATACAAAACCAAACTGTGTGGAATCCAGAGTTTGGAGATTCCCTATATACTTGTTTATTAGGTCCATGATGATGTGTTCCATAGCTTTGCATATCAGACTCATCAGGCTAATGGGGCAATAGCTCCCAGGGTCTGTAGTCACTCCTCCTTTGTGGAGAGGGATGACTGTAGCAGTGCACCATTCAGTAGGGACAAAGCCTGAGGTGACTCTGTAGTTCATGTAGAACCCATAGAAGCTGTATTCTTGGCCTTGGACAGAGCTGTTTTAACCTGTGCAGCAGTAATACGGGTGCCTGGCAATCTACTGCTAATGTGATAGGTCCTTTGGGGGGGAGGGGTAAAGTTGGCACTGAATCTGTCAGCAGGTATATTGGCAATATCTGGTGGCTCAGTATAGGTACATTTGTGCAGTAGCTCAGAGCAAATCTGGGTATTGCCGTGGAGATTCTTTACATAACTATAGAAGGCTTTGTGGTTGTCTTACTATCTGCTGCAATTCTGTTTTCATAGCTAGCTTTAGAGGATTTGATGAGGGATCTCAACTTTTTGTTGAGTCTGATAAGGGAGTTTTTCCAGTCTTGGGACTTCACCTTATTCCACATCAGTTTCCTCCTTCTTTTGTAGAGTTTGTTTATGGTAGGGGACCACCAGATTGGCTTACTTTTTTTGGAGGAGAGTGTCTTGGTTCTCTTGGGTATGGTGAGATCCATGCATTTGTGTACGTGTTGTACAGTGCATTGCTGTATGATTCAGTGGTCATGCAACTATTCTCCGTTTGCATAGGAGCCCAAAGTTAGCTTTGGAGAAGTTTTTCGTGGTGGTTACCTTTGCGGGGGGGGGGGTGGATTTCCAAGGTGATTAGTTTGTGGTTGGATTGGTTTAAGAAATTATGCATTCCATGACTTTTCAGATTAGGCTAGTAAAGCTAATAGATTTATTGTTTCTGTGGCTTGTATTGGCACACCTCTTGTTGCGGAGCATCACAAAAGCCATACTACAAGCTTCAAGAACATACTCTGTGGCTAAATGTATACTAACCAAATTCAGGAAGGGTTCTGTGATGTCACATTTGCTGGTATTTATTTGATATCTATGTATGTTATCTGGATACATGGAAGTGGAATTTTCAGTATATGAGAGTGCATTGAGAATATTTTCTGTGTGGACCTTGGGGATATAAGGGATTCAGAGAATTTTCAAAACATTGATGACTGACTCTGGGGTGAATTTCTCACTAAATTAATCTGATGGTATATTAATGATATCCTTAGGATTAGAGTGACCACTTCCAATTTGGATTAGATCTGACCATTGCTGTGTATTATTCTTTCATTTTTTAATGTAAATAAGGAAAGATTTATAGTTTTTCTTGACTTCAGATATCGGTTTTGGTAAATGCTTTGATTTGGTCTTCTGATAATAGCTTTTTGTTCTTTGTAGGTCTATGATAGAGTCTTTAATGTTCATAGATTTATATCTGTTACCTGATTTAAAAAGTTTTCTTTTTTTTTTGTATGTATAGTGGTGGAACACCAAGGATGATTCCTTTTGAATTTCCCATTGCATTTGGCTTTAGTGGAGACTGCTTTATCAATACATGTGTTAGGTGCTATTAGAACTGAAATGCATATGTTACAGCTAAAACTGCATGTAGCTGGCAATATTGTCATTAAATTTGGAGAGGTTATCATAGAGCACGAGTACCATAGTATAGCATAAAGCTTTAAGTTCAGACGTGTTCGCTACTGGGTTATTAGAGAATTTAAAGGAGATGGATCACTGATTTATTATTAGTTCTAACCAGAAACAGGGATACTACATCACTGATACAGGTGAAGGCTAAGTCAGTAAGGACAAAGCCTAGAATGTTCCATCCCCTACTGGGCTGGTTTAGCATTTGTTCTTAGAAATTAGCATTTATTAAAAGTGAAAATCATTGTATATACCCACATTTATTTTTTTATATTGGTACATCAGTTTCTCAAGGGATAACTGAAATCACTTGTCAAAAAGATCAGGCAGATTTTGTTTTCAGGTGAAAAGATCAGGCAGATTTTTTTAAGACTTCTAGCATTCAGAAGAGCAACCTTAACAACCAAGTACAACCAAAGCAATATAAATATACCTGAATTTGGAGCATGCTGCAGCTTTATCTACTATGTTGGGCTGTCCAATAGTTAGACTTTGCTTAAGGCACCAAAGAGGGCAATTAAATCTTTTGTAAAAGCCATGATATTAGAAGTGATGGGCCACTTTTGTGAAACAAGCAGATTTGTCTTCTATTTCATCCCAGCATGACAAGTGATGCTTCCCCCTCCTCCCACACCAGTTACTTAATTGCTGAAACTAATTATTTTTTTTAATATTTAGGCATCATTTTGGAAGAAGGAAGGATTCCTGCTAGGGCCAGATTCTTATTTACAGCTGACACATACATAGTGAGATCCAACATCTCTCTCTCTCTCTCTCTCTCTCTCGCTCTCTGCATGTCCATCAGAGTTGAGCTGTGCAAGTTATTCACACAAACATGGACTACCAGAAGGCCATTTTCTCATCTGCCAGATGGGACAGACTGAAGACCCTTGTAACTTTCTGGATCCTGATGTCAGAGAGATAATTAACTGATACCCTGACCTTGTCTAGCCTCAAAGCATAGAGGCCATATGCCTGACAATGCAGTCACCAGTTTCAAGGATATTCCTACTTGCAATCACAGACTTAGTGGCACTGAAAGGTTTACAGTCTGTAGCATGGTGGTACTTTAAAATGTGTGAAAGTAGTATTACTGTGTTGGTAGATTACTGAAGAGAGATGTCTTCATGGTTCTTAGAGGCTTGAGAAGTGCCTTTACTGTGCTCATGTGGAGGTGTGGGTGTTGTGTGGTGTCCACAGACCACCCTTGTATGTAAGAGGTTAACTGCCATGCTGTTTATATTCTTAAACCTTTCACAGGATATATATTGTATGTCTACTAGCAGCTTATTGTCTATTAGCATTTGACATTTCCTACACTGCCTAACAACACCAAGCCATTGCCACTGGCCATTAAAGGGAAACAGGATGATTGATCTTCACGCCCCAGGACTCTGATTACTAACAAAGAATTCAGATTCACTAAATACTTAATTTGCAGCTAAGATGGCAGGTGCTAGGGAATCTAAGTGCACGAGGTTATGATAAACAAACAATAGCAATGGTAATAGTAAACAACAACACTTACTAAAAGTCTAAAATGGTAATCAGGACAAAAAAACATTAATACATATGAGATTGCAACCTTAACAATCGCATGGATAACCACAAATTCTAAATCAAAAGAACCACACAAGTACAGCAATCTGCAAAGGCCAAAAAGCACATAATTCCAAAACTCACAGTCACTAAAGAAGGCAAAGTTTTGCTGAAACTGGTCTGTTTTTTCACAAAAAAATATTGTACGCTGACATTGAGTGCAGGCCACTTGGTTTTTGGAATTAACCAAAGATTCTCCCTGGGTCTGTCCTATGTAGATCTCCTCAAGGAAGAAAGAAGGTATTTGCCTAGTATCACCCTATGAACTTAGACACCTATATCTATCTGTGTCTGTCTGTCTCTATACGTGTGTGTGTGTGTGTGTGTGTGTGTGTGTGTGTGTGTGTGTGTGTGTGTGTGTGTGTGTGTGTGCATGTGTGTGTGTGTGTAGTGCATGTGTGCGTGTGTGTGTGTGTGTGTGTGTGCGTGTGTGTATGTGCACAAGTGTGTGTGTGTGTGTGTGTGTGTGTGTGTGTGTGTGTGTGTGTGTGTGTGTGTGTGTGTGTGTGTATCTATATATACATATAACATACATATCAAAAGGCAAGCTGGTTTAGGTCTAATTCTCCAGCAACCACAAACCAAAAAGTCAATAAATACCACTGGTAACAGTACCAAAATGCAGATTTATTCAAAGACCTTAGCGCCTTGGCTATTACAGCCTTCTTGAAGGCTGTAATAGCCAAAGCGCTAAGATCTTTGAATAAATCTGCATTTTGGTACTGTTGCCAGTGGTATTTATTGGTTTAGGACTGATTTCTACTGATAAGATAAAATAAAAGATTATTTACACTACTAATTTAAAGCAACAACAATGTTTTCAACAATCAAACTTTTGCTGAAAATTGTAAAAGGCAAAACTGACACAGTAGTAAAATAATATATACAGGCAAATTGAGTTTGTGCTTCATTTAGTAATACAGTACTTCCTTACCTGCATTTGTAGTGTGTTGCATTAGTGGACTTGATGAGACTTCTAGCTTGCAGCATTTTATTATACAGAATTACATAAATATGATCACTTCTTGACAGCATATTAAATCTTGATAAAGTATTGTCTGGCTCAAGTCATGTGAATATTTAACAACATCAGCCATAATATTGCAAACGCCTATTATGTCTGCTTCAAAGTGTTTCTAGAAATCAAGATGGCTGTCCAAATTTCAGTGGCAGCCAATGCATGTGTCATTAATCATTTGGCACCAGAAAGTCAGACAGAGATGCATCATTTTCTTCATTTGTAACAGCAAATACAGTTTTATACATCTTGTACAAACTTCCTTATTACCTCTCAACAGAGGTTCTTTTAGTAGGAGCTGTGGAAGTGGATTAAGTAAAATGTCGCTATGCAATGTGTGTGAGAAAAACATGTCTCTTGGTGGCAGGAAAAAAGTGGTTTTGGCAGAAACTCAAAAACTCTTGCTTCATGAGCTACTTCAAGAGCAGTTCCACCAGTCTGCTGGTAGTTATGGGAAATAGTTTATTACAGACAAATGTTAAGTTAGTCACCTATGTTGTTTGCACTGCAAAAAATATAATAAATATATATGCATATGCATATTATACATACACGTTTATATATATATATATATATATATATATATATATATATATATATATATATATATTTTTTTTTATGTGTGTGCATCTGTATGCATTTTATTGCTTTACATGGATATGCATTCTGCATGCAGCCATAGAACTAGTCTGGAGAACCTTTACAAATTTCTATGATTCTCTCTCATTGAGAATCAAGATGACATCATAAGACTTAGTCTGCAGTCTTTTAACATTTCTAGCACCAGCATTTCTCCATGTAGGACATCTGAAGGCAATCCTCTTCACTCTGCTCTAATAAATACATGAAGAAAGTTGATCAAAGTGATCTCACAACTCCACAATGTAAAGGGAGACAGCGTTAAACTGAAGTCATTTAAAATTCCTCAGTAGTGAAGCATTTTTTTTTTATAGTCACAATGAAAACTTTTAAAGTTTCAATTAATTCTTAGGGATAGGGAAAATCCATACAGAATAATATTCCCATTAAAAATTATTTATTTGCATTCCATCTGTATGATTATCATTAATACAGCAAAAATACATTTACTAGTTGCATGCCATTCAGTTGTAGTGAAATATTCAAGTAAATGCTTTAAAAGTGCATGTATTTTTATAGTATCCCTTGCTGAGACTTTTGTACATGAAGTGAGAAGAATGTAAGCTGTTTTCGATAAGTGCTTCAGCTGCAGACAGGAAACATTAAGTAATGAAAGCAATTTGTACAGCTCGGATGTTTCTCTGCTGCAATGAAGAGAAATGTGAATAAGGCATGAGAAGGTGGCAGAGATGCAAAACTAACACCTCTAAATTAATGCCAATAAAGTTTTTTCCCTTCATTTGTTTGTTTTTAGCATTCCAGAGCTGGGACTCATAAACATAATCGTATAGTCTGTCACAGATTCAGATAAATGTATTAACCAATTGACTGTGTGACTTGTTAAACATTTGTCAGGAAAGCAAATTCTGTGGCTATGATAAATCTTATTTTTTCTATTTATCTACTACTCCATCATCTTTACTTTCTTGTACATTAATTATGTCATTTTATTATCCTACAAATGCATTCAGTTTGAATCCTTAAATGTCAGTGTCAGTAGCTCAGCAGCTGTCATATTTGGTTTTATGCTGGAAGATCAAAAGGCTGTGGGTTCTATTTCCCCTCTATGTGCCTGGATTGACTTCCCAATGCTGACACTGTAGTGCTGCACTGTGCTCTCAGAAGAGACATTTAATCAAGACCCAGTCTCCAAGATGGTGGTACCTCAGGTGGATGGAAAAGATTCCATGGTACTTATTGAAAAAAGAGTAGGGAAAATTTCCTGGTGTCCTGGCTGAATTTCCCCTAGCCAGTATGAATACAACATTTGGCGTCCCATGAAAAGAGAACACAGGCCAAGTAGGACGAACTCAGACAACAAAGCATAAATAAATGGCAAACATTTAACACTTTTTAACACTGTTTTAAGGGCAAAATATCATTTACCAAAAATTACTGAAATTACAAATATCCTTAAAGACAGGGACTCGATCCTAGCTACAGTCTTACATTCCAGGATTAAAATATCTTATCAAACTTCCTATATTCACTAGCTAGCTTCAGACATCTTTTACTAAAGGATTTCTTGAATGGTTCCAATGCGATGACAGCACTCCCTTTATAACAAGGTTTAGCCCCTATCATGCATTCAGGCCTTTGGTAACTGTGTGGCAGTATCTGTATTTGTCAG
>NC_056728.1:1291169129-1291208381 GCF_019279795.1 Protopterus annectens
ACCAAAGCAATGTCTTCTCTATCTATTAAGGAGACAGTTAAAACACTAGTAAACAAAATAGTAGAATAACCTGTCTGCCACCTAAGTTATAAGTAAAATCAAGGAAGTCATAGAATGAGTGATCCATCTAGACTGTAGGGGAAATGAAAGAAAGTAGAAGAAGTAGAAAGAATAAGGAGAGAAAAGGAGAACCACTCATCTGACACCTAGGTTGTAGAGATAAAGGAAATAATCTTAAGAAATGGCCGACACATAGAGGAGTTGAAGAACCTATGCACTATTTAGATTGTGTAGGTAAAGAAAGAATTAGTAGAAATGGATAGTTAGAGTAAATAAAGCACAGCCTATCAGATGCCTGGGCTGAATATTAAAACACGTGTATAGATGAAGAGTCAAGGAATGTATTTACCTCATAGATTGATGGTTAACGGTTTACACAAAAAGTAATTGACTAATCCATCCACCATCTGGGCTACCAGAGAAGACATAAATAACTTATTTTCCATCTAGGTTGAATGGGAAGGGACATAGTGAAAATGTTCATAATGCGAAAGGACAGCCTATATGACAACTGGATGAAGGCTGAAGAAAGTGTGCATTGATAGTGATAGTGTTAAATAATCTATGTCACCTTGATTGAAGGGAAAAGAAAATAATGAAAGCGTTATTTAGCCCTACTGTCATGCAGACTGCAGGGGAATTGTATTTGTTTTTTTTATTTTTTTTATTTTTAGCTATTTAACATTTGTTTATCTGGAAAGTCCGAATGGGATATTGTCCATTTTCAGTGGAGGTATGGTGAAGAAAAGCTCCACAGTTGCTTACAGAAATATTTACACTTAATACAGTTAAAAACATACAGGAAAATTTTACTTTGGCTACATTTAGAGAAATACAATCTACATATACATGACATTTGGTACAGAAGAGTAAGAAACAGCAGATTAACATTAATTTATTAACATATATAGTTTCATTCATAAATCGATGTGTTCATAGATTACATACAGACACCAGTATAGCCTATTGCTTGATAATGGACTTATAAGTAACAGTGTAGTATGCAGATGAATAAACTCAGGTAGGGAAATGTTCAGTAGGGGGAGTTAGAGTAGATAGTGAAGCAGGGCTAATGAGTGTAAGGAGAGTAGATGAGCAGTAAAGTATGTAAGTTAGTCTAGAAGGAAAAAAGGGGGTGGGGAGGGAGTAGGAAAGTAAAAGAGGAACACAGTCAGTAACGCAATGTGTGACATGGAGTGTTATGGTATTAAGTGGGGTAGTTGGGTATTGGTATGTTGAGACTAGAAGGAGGATTTAGTCAGGAGTAGTGCAAGGAAAAAGCCATTTTTTTGAGGAAGTTCCTGAGTAAATTTTTAAATTGAGTTGTGTTGACAGAGGTTAGGATTTTTGGGGTATGCTATTCCAGACTTCGGATATATAGCTAGAGTAAAGATGCATCAGCTAGAGACGTAGTGGTTAAAAAATAGGCTAACGATAGTTATAAAAGTAAGTGAAAACTGGTCGCTTAAGTAAGAGAAGTATAGCGTGTGTTGGATAACTACACAGGCTGAGGATTACAGCAGTTATTGTGAAAGCATGTGTGGGGCAGTCAACCAAAGCAGAGTGATGGTGGCTTAAGTGATGTGTTGTAGAAGGGATTGTCAGATTCTGTATTGGGTGTGGAATGGCACAATCTAATTTTACGGTTAATACTAATCAGCCTTTACTGACTCCACATAGAATGTTACATTTTCTATCTCTCTACAGATCCCTATCAAATTATCAAACACTAAGATGAGTGAACAGCAGAAGATTGAGACAAAAATTCAGAAAAATTGAACATCAACATGAAACAGAACTCAAAAAATACTTGTTTTTTCCAAGGTGGCAAGTCCTTTGAAATCTTAACACCTTCTGCTAATTATGTATTCCATTTGTGAGATCACACCACAGTGAGGAAAGGAGCAATACCAAGATCCCCACTGGACCACGATCACACACAATAGATATACTGTTCTGTTTGATGTTTCAGGTTTTCAAGCTTTTTGTCTTGATCCGCCGTTTGCTCATCTGAGCATTTGATAATTTGATAGTGATCCCTATAGACATCGCTGTAGTTGATAAGAGCAAACAGTCACACAAGTGAACATTTTTTTACTACTGTAAAAAAAATAAAGTTGTGAGCGAACATTCTGCTAAACGGAGCTTCTGCTATCATTTTTTTTGCATCAGATTACTTTGCAGAGGGTTAAGGGAATTTGTCCTTACCCAGCGTTGTGCTATCTCGGGATTACTATATGCATGACGGGGGTGAAGAGGCACTTGTCCCCTTCAAAAAAATTGTTTTTCTTTTTTTTTGATGTTCGATCATTTTACAGTTCAATGTAAAATTATTATTTTGCATGCGATATTCACTCTTATGAGCATTCATAGTTTGCGGTTGCAGTCTGTAAGAGTAAACTTTTTTCCCTTGTTTCTCAACCTGCTGGCTGCTTTGCATGCAAGACTGTAGCACAGCAAGGTTTGAAGTTTACTCTTACCTCACTGCTGTGCAATTTCAGAGTTGGTATATGTAGTTTGCAGGGATGTGGGGGGAGGGGAGGATTGCCCACTGCAAAAATGTTTTTTTTTTCCTGTTATATTAGATTGGATCTAAAAAGATCACTCTTTTTGTATTCACTCTTTGGATCATAAAATATCTGATGATAGATTCATATATGCATGCATACTATGTGCATTTGTAAAAATTGCTTTCCTTTGACTAACTGTGTTGATGCTATACTAATCTGATTTCTTTATTAAAATTATCTTTGTAGTGAAGGTTTTACAACTCAGACAGTCCAGTAATCAAAATTCACACTAACTAACTAACCAACTAGCTAGCTAACTATTTAACCACAAAGCCACTGGTTTCTCTTCACTGCTTGACTCTTGTTTTAGGTGTCCACTGTGTTCTTAGGATTCTTTGACTTGTACAGCATATTATATATGAATTTTGTTTATGCTGAGCATGAATTTATTGCATAATGATGCTTAGGTGATGTGCATCTGGCAGTAAGTTTCTTAATACTTGGTTTACCATCTCATCAGCTCTTTAATCCTTAATCCCTTAACAGAAAAATAATGTTACAAGTCATATATTGTTCAGCATTTTTGTACACTTTGTTTTTATTGAAGTAATGCTTAGACTCTTTGAAACCAGTAAAAGTTTCATAGTGTTTTGTACATGTTGCTATTATGCTTGTCTTTTCCCAGTTTTCCAGATCATGTTTGAAAATCTCTTTCATCACAATAAACAACCAGACAAACAAAGAAATTAATTTATGGCATACCAGATACAATAAAATGAGATAAAATTAAAACCACATAAATAGCTAGGGAAGTCATGCAGCAAACTCTACTCATGACTGAGACTTTCCCAAGGAGATATCAAATCCTCAAGGATCCATCATCTATCTATCCCCAAAACCTTTTTTGCATATTTTGCATGAGATCAGGGTGTCACTTCAACAGTGACAATTATCGAAAGCCAAGCTTTACACCACGGGATGGCTAGCCCTGCCACGGTAATTGTTCGGCATCAGACACTCGCATGCACGCTCATATTTTTGGCCAGTTTAGAGTGTCCAGTCCACCTAGTGTATGCCTTTGGAATGTGGGAGGAAACCAGAGCACCCGATGGAAACCCACATGAACACAGAGAGGACATGCAGACTCTGCACAGAAGGCACTCCAGCCGACAACTGAACCAGGAAACCTCTTGCGGTGAGGTGACAACACTATCCACTGCACATCCATCAGTGACTCCATAAAAAGACAAAACATATTATAGTTCTAGGAGATGATTTTATCAGTAAAAACCACTGGTGGTTAGTGAATGATCCAAAGCATGAATTCTAAAAGACTACTGAGCTAAAGAGAAGTTGTGAGACAAACCAAGAGTTAGAGCTTTATGTATTATACATGACAAAAAATACACAGCTGCTTTCAATTAGCCCTTACGATGTTACACTTTTGTCTAGGAGAACTTGATCTGCGGTTGGAACATAGAGAGTCCCTAAGTAGTATGTGGGATGCTGACTTCAGAATGACGATGTAAACAGATGTGTATATTGTGTTAATAAGATGTTCATTCATTAATCGGACTCTACATTACTGAGTCAGTCCTAGCCTGTCATTTTTATTTAAATGTTTGTGAAAAGTTACATCCATCTGTGTGGTACCCTTGATGTATTCACCACAGACTTCTATGTTATTTGCTGTCTGTGTTTGTGCATCTGTTCTACAAAACTGAATAAAATGAACAGTTGTAATTTTTGCTCTGTTGACACCATATACACATAGCAGTATAACAGATGATGTGGTAGAAATATTGTGTTCATTAAAAACAAGTGTATGCCAATGACTAAATTTTTGTTTTACTATTTTATGTGGTTGCAAGTTCATTTTTCCCTATAAAAAATGGAAAAATTGTAAAAGAAGACTGTAATCAAAAGAAAACTTCAAAGATATTTAAAAAAAAAAACTTCATAATATACCGTCATGAAAATGGGGTACATAAGAAAAAAGGCTTAGAAAATTAATAAAAGAAAATAAGAGAAGTTTAAACTGCAAGCCTAGAGAAATAAGAAAATGTATTTGGTGTTTCCTGGGTTGACAATATTTGAAACAGAAACTGACCCACAAAATGTAAGCCTGCATTGGAAGAAGCTACCCATAGTTTAGAATTATGTCAAGGCATTCAAATTTATACTAAAATGTGCATAAGTTATTTTATTACTTCCCCCATAAGGAGAAAAATATATGGCATGCTTGGTCAAACCATTTCAAAACCAAACTGATTTAGATAAGATAAGTAACTGCTTTGAACCTAAGAATATTTGAAAAAATTAAATACATCTCAGAACTGCAACACAGAAAGAAGTTGCGTCCATGCATATTAAGCTGAGGGTACCTGTTCGATACTATGATTGTACTGATACTGAAATAAAGATGTAGGTAATGCAAACATGAAACAGAATCACAGTTAGATGCATAGGCTGAGATAAATGACCATAGACAAGGTAATAATGCAGATCCTTTGCCATTTAAGAAGTAGAGGCTTGTGAAAAGCTACACCCATCTGCAAAATATCACTCACACATGCATAATTGATTATTATGTTATTTACTAGTGAGTAACACATATTCATGCTACCTTCAAATCGCACGGATATATGACCAAATTACTCATTGTCTGTGAATGGGATAATCCTGTTCTCTGAAAATGTTACAACAATACATTATAGCCCATAGAAACATATTATTTTTAATTTTGTCTATTCGGTACCACACAACAGATAAGAAAGCAATTTTTATCATCTTCCTGCTCTAATGTGAGAACAGTTTTTGAGAGAACAATATGAAGTTTGAAACATAGATTAAGAAAGTATTATTCTGTTTCGATATGATGTGCCACAAACAACATCACTGCACTGAATAATAACATGCTGTTAAAGCATTTTGTGGATTAGCTTGTGACTAACTGACATTTTAGAGTTCTAAATTTCTTTTTATAACTTAAATGTTTTCCCGACAATTTTTAACGTGTTAATCTTTTCTAGATTTTCTCCAATTTCTTTAGTGTAAACAGATGACAAGTACAGACAGAGCCACAGTATTCAATAATTGTCCTTATTAGAGACTTATAAGGGAATTAGGGCTTCTGACTTTCTTTTTGCTACACTTCTACGAATAAATATGACTTTCACCTAGAATTATGACACAGTGTAAACAAAAAATGATCAGTTCCAATAATTGGCTTAGTTTTTGGTGTCATTCAAAGGGGATCCAGTTTCTGTCAGCCTGGGATGACGTGGTCAACAAACCTTGCTGCTTTGGCAGAAAAGATTTGCACCTGGCACCTTTAGGCTTTCAGCTGCTGGCAAACACTCTTGCCTCCCCCATAGTGCCTTTTTTTAGGCAAGGTCTCAAAAACAAAATTGTCGACGTGAAAATTGCCAACCATAACAAAATAAGGATTATGCTAAATGCTAAGAGCTTAAAGCAAAAATTGCACACCCTGGAAGCACTTCTATCACTAGAGGATGTAGATGTCTGTGCAGTCACAGAAACCTGGTTCAAGGCCTCAGAGAGTACCCCGGCCATGCAAAGCTACAATGCCTTCCTCACCTTCAGACCGCAAAACGAACATGTGAGAACCAAAGGAGACAGTGTTTCTATATATATTAGAGACAAATTCACCTCCTGACTAGTTAGACTGGAGAGCTCCATGGAGTTACTCCAAGTTCAGATTATTGTGGGTGAGACCCCCATTCAAGTCATAGCTAGTTATAGATCCCCTCTCCATGGATCATGATTCACACAAGGCTTACTTGACCAAACTGGAGTCAATCCAAATATTGGCAAACACTCTGATCATGAGGGATTTCAATTATCCCACCATCAATTGGGAAACCTACTCTAGCCCTGACTCACTAGTGCAAGAGTTCCTTGACTTTGTTAACTCAAATGCCCTGGAACAAATTGTTCAAACCCCAACAACAGAAACAGACATACTAGTTCTGGTCCTCACTAATATGGCAAACAGATGCACCACTTCAACTGTCAGACCATCATTAGTTAAATCTTACCATAAATCAGTCACCTTCAAACTGGCACTTATACCAGAACTCACAAAGGGTGAAGTCAGACCACACAACTTCACCAAAGCAAACTATATGCTCCTAGGGGAAGGTATAAAAGCACTCCAAGCCCCATCCTCAAATGGAAGTGGAAAATACACCAAAGCTTACACTAAAGCCCTATACAATCACTTGTATAAGTGTATAGACTCTCCTGTTCCAGAAAGAATCAAAGCCAGAGCCCCAAGTAAAAAAATCTGCATTGGTGGGCAGTCAGCATCAACAAACTCTACAACAAACGCACAAAGTTGCTGTGTAAGAAAATTAAGGCAAGCCCCCAACATTGGAAAAGCACCTTCCTCAGCCTCAAAAGGCAAATAAGACATCATGTCAAATCCTGTAAGGGTAGCTTTGTGAAAAACCTAGCAATCACAACCAATGATAATCATAAGGCTTTTACAGTTATGTACGTAGCTTAAAAGGTAGGACCCAAGCATACACCGAACTAGTGACTAATATTATCACACACACTGATCCCGCAGAGATAGCCAACCTGCTAGCAGAAAGATTTGGCAAAAATTTCAAACCCTTATCCCCTCCAGATTTATCATAACCTTGCCCCCAACATCCCCCCCACCCTACATATCTGAAGAGCAGGTTAGTAATGCCTTGCCTAAGGCAAAAATCACAGCATCTATGGGACCAGACGGCATCCCAGGCTGGCTTCTAAACAAACTAAAACATGAATTAGCATCATCATTAAGTACCCTATTCAATCGCAGCCTAGCCACTGCCTTTGTTCCTGTAGAATGGAAAACAGCAACAGTTATTCCCCTCTACAAATGTGGCTTAGCAGCAGACCCAGGGAATTATAGACCCATACGTTTGATCAGCCTCATCTGTAAAGCCATGAAACGTATCATCTTGGACCTCATAATTAAAGACATAGGTGACCTCCAAACCCTAGATCCGATCCAATTTGGCTTCATCAAGGGAAGATGCTGCCTGTTAAACATGGTGGATTTCTTTGAAAATGTGAGCAGGGCCATTGACAAGGGCAAATCAATGCACACAGAATACCCTGACTTGACAAAGGCCTTTGACACAATCCCACACTGAGGCATTACCAATAAACTTAGCAAACTGAATGTAAACCCCTTTGTTGTAAGATGGGTTGCCAAACTGGCTCATAAACTGGTCACACACAGTATCAAAGTGGGTGAATCCACATCAACCAGCAGACCTATCACCAGCAGGGTGCCACAACAGTGCTGGGCCCCCTACTATTTGGCATATACTTCTCAGAAGTTCAGGCCAAAACTAAGGGGCTGGGGCTGACCAAGATTGCGTATGACTGAAAACTGAGTGCAATTATTGAATCCCCAAATAATGTCAGTATATTTCAGGAGGGTGTTACACAGACCAACAGCTGGTGTCTTAGTCACAGTCTCAAATTGAATGCAGAACAATGGCCCTTCACGCTATCAGATTAACAACAATACCCTAAGTACCCACAAAATGGTAAGGGATCTGGGATCAGAAGTAGACTGCGACCTTAACTTTGACCATCATGTGTCTACTGTAGTAAGGAAGGCTTTCTCCACAGCATACTTGATAAGCAAAGCCAATGAATCTAGAACAAGGGAGGTTATAATCCTTCTAGACTCATCACTAATTTGGCCCGTAATTGAGTATAAAGCCCCTTTCAGCATGAACTGTACAAAGCACCTGCAGCAGTTGGAGAAACCTCAGGGGTTTCTAACTAAGAAGATCAAGGGTCTCCAGCATGTGCCTTACACAGACCAACTAAAGTCCCTGTCACTATACTCAATGTCGTATAGACTTTTTAGGGGAGATGTATGTCTAGCTTACAGAGCAATCAATGACCCAAACCTAATGAATTTGTTGCACATCCATAAATCAAACCTGACTAGAGCTACCCCTTCCAGAGACCTAAGTATATGGCCTGTGACTTGAATAGGACATGCTGGAGGGACAGATTTTTCTCCCAGTGACTGACACATATTTAGAATAGGCTTCCAATTTAAGTGAAGCACAGCTCCTCTATGACACTGTTCAAAAGGAACCTGGACGAATGGAAGGGGCACCGTAAATTCTTACTGGGTATAGTGACCACACCCCTCCGGGACATGGGTAGTCATTAATAAATACAATTCTAGGTAATGACTAGAGTATCTATGGTATTACATTGGGATGAAACAGCTAGGCTTGAAATGACCTCCGGGTCGATAGTCTAGTAACCTCCTATGATCCTATGATCTATGAAATATATCTGATGGCTGTATCTCTATCACTGACATGCCACATATGTTCAATGTGCTTTGCATGTTTTCCAGTGCATGCACAAAACTGAGAGAAGCTCTTAGTGTAACTACAGTCACAGCCATGATGTGTAGAAAGAACAATTCAAAAACAGTCATGAGTCAGGCCATCATTTACATGATCACTGTGTTCAGAGGCTGGAATCTACTTCATGTAAACCTCAGTGGCTGCAGAGAGACTCGTTGCACTAATGAAGACTAGAAAATGCAACATTACTGAACTTTACTTTACATGAAAAAAGTTACTGACAAGGAAGCAACTTCTGAGGTAAGCCTTACCTTTCCTTACGTGTTAATTTTACTGGTCTGACTTTAGCAGGTTCTTATTTGTAGAACTGTCCAAGCAATGCGATTTCTTGGTGTAGTGGGAACATTCGTAAGCTGCTGCTGCAGTAGGAAGTGCAATCAAAATAGGTGTATTAATAAACTTGTGAGGGTAACTAGGGTCAGACTGCTTGCACTGACGGAGCAATTCAGAATTAAAGGTGCAAACCAATGCTCTTCAGAATGGTTATCTACTTTTATTGGGAAATTTAGAATATGATTATGCAGGCATCAGGTGTGTGGTCTGCTATACTTGTATGAGGGTATACTCAAATTTCTGCTTAATTGTGACATTACAGGTAAGATGTATTATGTACGTTTATGCACTTATTACTATTTTTATGCTGTGATGGCACTATGAGAGGGAATTTATCTGTGGGGGATCTTCACAGAGTAGCAGTATCACAGTTCAGCGTAGTCTTTACAGGAGATAATTATTAACACTTTTTATTTAGCGTACTGTTACTGCTCATATGGCCACCTGATAAAACCAGTTGTTGGGTAAATTGAAATAGAGGCAGGGTATAACATGTATACTAGCTATACTGTTCTCACAGCACAGAGAGTGACATCTTGCTGCAGTCCCTCAATCTCCATGGTTGATGTATGTTCGTCTACGTGCCATTTGATCAGCCCTACAGTAACCATGCCTGGCAGGATGCCACACATTAAATAAATGCTTTTGGAGGCCAGGGTAAAGGCTACCATTAGGCCGGATGTCAGGCCACTTACATTGTTTGTGATGATTAAAAGTGTGCTACCCATCTGACACAGATAGGGCAATGGGATGAGGCCCACCAGCTGAACCACCTTTAAACGAAACAGAGGAGTTTTTGACTATCTTATGTCGGGGTGCTGAACCTTTGTACAGAACTGCAGCATTCTCAGAACCTTCAGTGGAGATGACCCAGGTGTGTATCAATAGTCTTGTGATAAACGTATATAGCTTAGCGATGTAGTATAGTGCAAGTCACCAAATGTAGTTTTTACACCTGTTGTGTAGGAACTTCAGGGCTTTAAGCAACAAGACCATTAGTTTCTACTGCTCTATGCCATGCTTACTATTTCTGCATTGAGTAAAGTGAAAGTGATGGATCATACTTTATTGTGGGTGTTTTCATTTGGTGCCAACACAAGTAAAGTACGACCCAGCTCCTACACCATGGATATACAACTGATGTAGCAGATGAAGCTGACTCTGACAGTGATGCTGGCCAGCAGCTGGCATGTTCAGGTAACATGGTATCTGTGTTGGATACAGAGAATGTAGAATAAAGATGTTCTGCCCAGTTAATGGATACTGCTTCTGCACTTGTGGAACCCACCACAGATACACAGATTAACAGTAAAGGAAAGATTGTTACTGACACATCTAGGTAATAAAGTATGTCTCCATCTATGACTCAAGCATCATTGCTTTTTGCAAGCTCCACTAGGACTGGGGAGGACAACAGTGGTTGGCAAGCTGGTTGATGCAGACACCATTCGTATTCTCCACAGTAACAACAAAGTTCATCCACCACTTCTGGCCAGATAGAAAAATGACACAACCAGGATCCAAAATAGAAAAATGTAATAAAAATCCCTAACGCCTCGGCTGGAAGCCTTCAAAGGAGAATAAAAAACACAAAAACTGCCCAAGCATATATAGCACAATCAATTATCTTAAATTGCTTAATTGCAATCAATAAACTAAAATAACTTTCCAATTGCATTCCACATTAATACCTGCTGGGCTTAAAGTCCCATACTTTGGTATGGGAACAAGATTGAGAATCAGGAAGTAAATTCTGTGGAATGTAATTCAGAGGATGACAGTTTTTATTCCTGTACATCGGAATTAGAAAATGATACTATATATACTGCATATTCTAAACTAGATACCTCTAATATTGTGATAAAAAGTCCATTTGTACCACCTTTTAATCATAGGGTATTATACAATTTTCCTCTATGGTTGATTTTGCATTAGAAACACTGTTCAAAGAATTTATGATGAATAGGAATTCTATTCAGTACAATCTCAGTAAATTAGAGTAGCAAGCATTACAGGGGCTGAGCAAAAACAAACAACTTAAATGTAAGCCAGCAGATAAAGGGAATAAAGTTGTAATAATGTATTTTGCCCAGTATGCTAAGATGTGCTATGACCACTTAAATGATATCACCACCTATAGGAAAAGCTGTATGAAAGAATATGAAGCAACCATTGATAAATATCTGGACTTTTTGAATACGGGTGTTAGATTGGGCTACTTTTCTAATGAAGATGTAAAAAATAAATTTGATGCATGGGGGTGTGAAATTGACACATTTTACTGTCTGCTCAAGATTCATAAAAACATGCATAACCCCCCTGGATGTCGAATTGTTTCAGCATGTAAATATTTTTTGAACAATATGGGCAAGTCTTTACATAATTTTTTGTTACCATATGTTACTAAACAGTTTTCATTTATTAAAGACAGCTATGACTTTTGAGAAAAAATAAAATCTGTATCATGGTCAGAGGAAATGCATTGGTTAACCATAGATGTTAAAAGTTTGTACACCAGTATTGAACGTAGATATGGACTTGAGGCATCGAGAAAAACATTGGGAGATAGCTCCTTAACATATTACATTATTGAACTATTTTTTTGTTTAACTAATAATTTTTTTGAGTTTGATGATAATATATTTCATCAACTACAAGGTATGGCAATGGGGGCAGCTTTTGCCCCCATGTATGCAAATATTATGATGGGTCAATTTGAAATGGATTATTTGTGTAGTTTAAAATTCTATCAGGAACATGTAATACAATATTATAAGTACATTGACGATTTAATTTTTATTTGTAAAGGGGGCCAGGATAAAGTTATATACTTTATTGAAGAACTTCAGAATAACCCATTTGCTTTAAGGTTCGATGGTGTACAAACTGGGAAATTAGTGACATTTTTAGATATTTGTTTAACTGGTGAAACTAATGGAATAATTATAAGTAAAATACATCGTAGATTTGAAGGGGGTATGCATTTTCTTGCTGCAGACAGTTGTCATCGACCCCATTTAATAGATTCCTTACGCTATGGGGAATTTTTTCAGGTTCAAAGACTTTGCAATAATGACACTGTTTTATTATAAGAGTTGAATAAAACAGCTGAATTATTTATTGATAGGGGTTATTGTAAACAAGATGTATATGCTTTGTTACACAAAGCTAAAAAGTGCCCCTATAGACAAATAAGTAGGTTACAAACATGGCGTCCTATGAGTAGAAATAATAATGATACATCTAATTAAGAAAAATGTATGCAGTCACTACTTATGACATTTTATCTGATGAAGTAAGAGGGGTGATTAAACACTATTGGAACTTTTTATTAAAGTTCAAAGAACTTTCGGCTATAATGCACAAAGTGCCTATATTTTCATATCGTAAGGGCAAAAGTATCAGAAATATGTTGGTACATGCTAATTTCTCTGTTTCTAACAGTAGTATTGATTCTGTGATTAGTGTAGTTTGTGCATTTCCATGTGGAAGATGCAATGTATTTAAATAAATTAATGGCATTTCTTTTAAAGTAAATCACAAGTTTTCATGTAATACAGAAGGAATAATTTATGCTATAAAATGCCCTTGTAACATGTTTTATGTGGGTGAGAGCAAGAGGGCTTTTAAGCTTAGAATTCAGGAACATGTTAGGGATATTTCAAATGCTAAGCCTGAAAGCCATCTTGCAGTACATTTTGACAAATATCATAACAGAAGTTTAAATGGTTTGCAATGCATTGTATTAGAGTATATTTGTAGAAAGGGATGTAATTTGGATGTGAAGAAAAGGCTTTTGTATTAAGAGACTGTTTTTATTTTGAAGTATGGGACTTTAAGCCCAGCAGGTATTAATGTAGAATGCAATTGGAAAGTTTTTTTAGCTTAATTGATTGCAATTAAGCAATTTATGATGATTGTGCTATATATATGCTTGGGCAGTTTTTCTTTTTTTTATTCTCGTTTGAAGGCTTCCAGTCGAGGCGCTAGGGATTTTTATAAAATTTTTCTATTCTGGATCCTGGTTGTATCGTTGTCATTGGTGCAGCGGTTAGCATTGTCGCTTCACAGCAAGAGGTTCTCCCGTTCGATTCTCGGCTGGAGCGCCTTCTGTGTGGAGTCTGCATGTCCTCCCCACGGTCAAGTGATGTTAAAGACATGCAAGTAGGTGCGAGCATGAATGGGTGTGCCTTCGTTGAAGGTCGGGCATCAGGATGGCAACTCTGCGCAGTAAAAATCCACTGCCAATCATGAGCAGACTGGAGTTCCGCTGTAGCAACCCCTAACCGAGAAAAGCTTAAAATCAAAGTTGTGTCGTTTTTCTACCATTGGTATTCTCACCTGAAGTTGCTGTCTTAGCATACCTCTCCACTGTCCAGATTTTCACAGAATGTCCAGATTTCTGCTTAAAACATTTGGTCTGTCCCCCATAAAATTTGTGTTTTTCTAGCAAATCACTGGGATGACATGAGGAATGAAATCACTAAATAATTACATACATTTGAGTTTCAGACTTTATATCCTTTAGAAAATGCATTTTAACAAAAAACCCTGTGAATCTAGCTTCTTTAAAAGTTTATAAGAGCAATATTTAAAAGCTGTCCCTATATTTGGGCCTTTTTCCCCACCATTAGGTCAGGCTTTATCCAGATTTTTTAGGCTAAGAGTTTGAGAGGTATGTGTCTTTGTGTCTGCAATCCTGTAAATGTGCAGGGCCATCATAAACGGACAGGCCAGTAACATCTCACTATTTGCAGAAATGGTACATGTTTTACAGGGTATGCATAATGATCTAAGAGACTGCAAGCCCTATAGGTGTGACATCCTAGATATATTCCATTGTCGATTGGCATGACTAAGTCCCATTGTGGATCACAGAATGTATGGCGAGCACACCTCTTGTAGCCACTCTGTATTTGGCTTAACTGATGATGGTTTTCACGGATATGGGAGGCCTAGCTAAAACACACTCAGCACCACCACCTCCAGGCCATTATCTAGTATGCAGTGGGATAGATGAGAACACCCACAAGGGCAAGGGGCTCTTGTTAATGACTTATCTATTACGGCCCAATATTCACATTCATGAAGTATGCCTATCTGTAGGCAAGGGCTAGTTACTGCCTTTGATAATCCAAGGAGAGGCAGCCCCTTTAGATAGGGGTATGCATGAGATGACTGCATGACCAGGTGTCCCAACAGACACGCACACACATGCATTCCATGATAAGGCCCAGTTACACAGACACAGGCACACAGATACACACACACACACACACACACACACACACACACACACACACACACACACACACACACACACACACACACTCAGCGACAGTTACCCATCCAGAGCAGTTTATCTTTGGCTCCAATCCAGTCCACGTCATGCACATGCTGCTCAAATTTTATTGCAGTTATAGCAGCATACCCACATTTTCTTGTGGAAGACACTGCACACTGTGCCCCCCCCCCCCCACCCAACATAACCTTTGCATATGGTAACTGTGCCCTACCTTTTATTTATTAATTTATTTTATTTATTTATTTTACATTTGTTGACATGGAAGGTCTGACTGGACACAGGTTCATTTTCAGTGGCGGCCCGGGGAGAAAATCTCCATTTCAATGCATGAACAAGCTCTTAAGAACAGTGGCATTTAGATACAAATCAGGCAGACTAACATTAGTAAATATATGACAGTATATAGAACATATATCATAGTAAGATATACAGTTCATAGGTAGCACATTCCTTAATACATGGAGAATATTGCAGACATATACATGGAATACATGCAGTTCTTTGCAGATTTATAGATACACTATGTTGCAGTGCGTGCTTTTCTTAGCAGACTTATACATTCCATATGTTAAGGTCACACTCAGGCCAGAAACAGGGTGAGAAACTAGACTTGACATATGGCAGTGTAGAGATATTTCTTGTATGCCCATGTTTACCCCAGGGTGAGACAGGAGCATAGCTGGTTGTTCATGAAGTGGGCTTTAAAGAGTTTTTTAATTTGTGTAGTGGAATTATTGGATGTTAGGTGGGCAGGTAGGGAGTTCCAGAGTTTAGAAATGAAGTGGCTAAAGAGAGATTTTCCTGCCTCATTGTTATGTTTGGTGACCTCTAGGAGGTTTAGGGTACTGGATCTTAAAGTTGTTGTTGGGGTGTGAGGATTTATAAGAAGTTGGAGGTCTGGGATTTTGTCTGAGTGGTAATATACCTTGTGTACTAGTGACAGTTGATCGAGTTGAAGTAATAGAGGGAGATCCAACCAGTTTAGCTTTTTGAGAGAGTCACAGCGATGTGTTCTATATGAAGATTCTGTACCAAATCTTGGTATCTTATTGTAGCAGAATTCTAGTTTGTGTAAATTGGTTTTACGAAGGTTAGTTAGTACTGGGGATGTGTAGAGGAGGGTGGACAGCAGATGTGTCCTGGCTAATGTGGTTTTGAATTACTTTGAGAGAAATTGCTTGTTATGATAGAGCAGTCCTAGTTTTTTTCTGAAGTTTATTGATAAGTTTGGGCAATGTGCAAGTCAAATCTTAGGTGGTTGTCTATTTCAATGTCTAAACGTTTGGTGTGGGTGGTTGGGGTAATTGCAGTTTTGTTATTAGAGGTGACAGTAAAGTTATCTGTTTGGGTGAAGGATCTATGAGATCTGAAGAGGAGAAATTTTGTTTTAGTTGGGTTAAGCATAAGCTGGTGATTGGTGAACCAGGTTTCATCAAGTGAGAAGCATTCTTGTGTTTGGGAGTGGAGGAGTTCAAGTGTGGGGGCGGCACATATGATAGTGATGTCATCTGCGTATCGAATTGTTGTAGCCTTAGGTGTGGAGGATGAGAGCTAATTGGTGAGAAGAGTGAAGAGTTATGTGCCAAGTTGGCGCCTTGAGGGACTCCTAATGATACAGGTAGTAGAGAGGATATTTGGTTCTGCCATTGTACTGCCTGCTGCCAACCTGATAGATAGCTCTTAAACCATGTGATAAAGGAGATAGTGAGGTTCAGGGTAGAGAGCAAGTGGAGAAGCTTATTGCGGTTTACCATATCAAAAGCTTTAGATAAATCTAAGAAAATGGCAGGGACTAGTTGTCCATTATTTCTATGGTGATTAACGGTATTAGTGATTGATATAAGTGAGGTGTTGATAGTATGGAAGGGTCTAAAGCCATGCTGGTTTTTAGATAGCAAATTGTTTTCTTGAAGGTAATCCATGAGTTGTATGTGTATGACCCTTTCTAGTATTTTTAATAAGGGTGATAGAATAGCAATAGGATGATAGTTACTGAGTTCAAAGGAGTTACCCCCTTTGTGTAGTGGTATGATATGGGAGGTTTTCCATATATGGGATACTTTACACTCTGAGATCTGGTAATGAGGATAGCATCAAGACAGGCTACAGCTACTGCAGCTATTTGGAGGTATTCTTTGGGTAAGTTATCTGTGGCCAGGGTGGTGGGTTTGAGTTTTTGGAGGAGTTTTAGAATGGTTTTGATTGATACAGGCTGAAATCTAAAGTGGGAACTATTATCTTGTTTCATTTGTAGTTGGTATATTTGTTGTAGTAGGGTGATTGGTATTAATTTGGTTATCATCTAGGGCTTGGATTTTCTCAGTAAAGTATTTATTGAAATAATTGGGGATGTTATCTTGGTTGTTCCCTGTTGTAGGTGTGTGGGTGGAAGTTTTCCCAGGATGTAATACAGAGTTGATTGCTGCCCAGAATTTTTGGTGTTTTTTTGCTTGTCTTTCTTGTAGATTTTGGTAATAGGTGATTTTGCCAGTTTTGATGACAAAACCACAGTAACTAGCCTTAAGCAACCCAAGTATTTTGTTACTTGGGTTGCCTATCTCTAAATCACATTGCGGCCAGTCTATGCACTATTAAGCACAGACTGGTTATAAGCTTACACATATCACTTTACTGTTGTTTATACACATACATGCTTTAGTCTGTCCCACTGTTATTAGCCAGATGCTGCCCCTTGTCCTGTGCTACAGTATATTGTGCCTGTCTTCATGTGGCACGGTCCTCGGTTCCCTATTATGAGAACAAAAGTCCGTTTAAGCGACTCCGTAAATGTTGACACGTATTACGTGAACCAGCATTACAGCAAACGTCCAAAACCACAAATTTGGATATGTTGAATTACCATAGTTGGCCCGTCTTTGGTATAGCTCCATAAGGTAAGTGTGCAATAGTTACATAACTTAGGGTTAGGGTGTGGATTAAGGTAAGTGCATAGATAGTTAATGTATGTAAGATTTAGTGTAGGGTTAGGAGTAGGGTGTTTGTAAATATATGTATGTGGATTATTTATTTTGTTTGTGTATATTTTCATAGGGGAAGTGTGCAGTAGTTACAGACCTTAGGGTTAGGGAGGGGTTAAGGATAGTGGATAGATAGTTGTGTATGTGGGGTTTAGTGTAGGGTTAGAAGTAGGGTTTTGGTGCTTTACTTTAGGGTAAGAAGTAGGGCTTGGTTAGTGTATGTATGTGATTTATTTATTTTGTTTGGGTAGGTAGTATGTAGCGGTTGGTGGGGTTGACCGACTATGACAGTTCGAGATTTAAAATTTCACAGTTTAGTGCATTTGGTATTCCCGCAGTTCGCACAATTCGTGTCAGTGTTTTGGTATTCGCTCAAAAGGGATTTCGCTCTGGTAATATAGACCCATGGTCCTCCACTGACATATATGTTACATATCATTGCATATACTGGGCATAATGCTGCACATGTGCCAGAAGCACACTGCAGGGCAGCCAGGGAAGCAAAAGCATAACTTCAGCAGTCCAAACACATACCTAATGATGGCCCTAGTTTGTGACAGGGCATAGTTGTAGCCATTGTCTTCCATGGTCTGCAGATTTATGACAGATGTCATTAATCTTGACTCCAAGACATATCCAGCATCAGCTATAAGATGGCCCTGAAGAAAATTGTCCCTCACAAACTGTTGATACTGAGTGCATGTGTGCAATATGTGGGAGTCATGAGTACCATCTGAGCAGTCTACAGACACTTTGTATGTTATATACTGAGCATTACAGATCACCTGACAGTTGATGGGGTCACAACCTTTGGGGTTAATGTTCCTTCTTATCAGCTTTCCATGTGGGGCCTCTGTTTCAATGTAGATAGAGTCTAAGACCCCTGTATCTCAGGGAAATGAGCTATATCGTAAAAGTCGCCATGTTGTTGACTGTCTCCTCTATTGAACAAAGAAGCCAAATATGTTCCCCACATGCTGTAACATGGTATTGAGGAAATGGAGTATCCCAGAGCCATCTGCTTGAGATCGTAGAGGCATCTGATTGAGATAACCCCACTATGTCCCCTGTTGCCAGAAGATCCATGTAGATAGTATTTCCAAAGCCACACATACATTAGTATTCAATGAGATAGATACTCCATGACTCCCGTAGAAATCAGCAATGCAGATGAGGGTGACATATCAATCAGGGAATGCTATAGTAACTATATTCTTTATCGATATTTCCTTTAGATTGTGCCACAGGCTTGCTCACACTTTGAAGCATGGATGTCTTTGATTGTGCAGTTAGGTGTCATCTTTTTCTGTTTGTTTTCTATAATAGTCCTGAAGAGAAGGTGGTGATGCTCCAGATGTTGCTTTTTTTTTTTGTAGTCATTTCCCCTTTAAGTCAGGTGTCAGGCAGTGCAATCTCAGTGCATAGAGTGCTTATTTTCCCCAGTTTACTGCTGGCTGCTGTTCTGTTATATTTGCTGTTACTTGGACTACGTGAGTCGGACCTGAACAGTCATTAAACATAAATCATTTGTTTCTGCTCTCTTTGTTGTACTCCTTATGTTTGCTCTCATGTTATATAGTTCACCCTCTTCCCATTGATTTGCTGATTTGTTAACTTCTGTCTTCTGCTTTGCTTACTCAGTGCTACTGCTAAATATTGCAAGGGTTGCTTGTATTACTGGGGCAGAATTTTTCTTTATGTTATAACATCACATTAAGTGGTTGATTATGGCAGAAAGTCTTAATAGCAGATCAAGTAGCATTTCCACCTCACAGAAGGTTCTCCAGTTTGATTCTTTGCTTGAATGCGTTCTGTGTGGAGTCTACATATATTACCTGTGTTTAGATGTTTTTTGAAGGTGCTCTGGTTTCCTTTTAAAGATATGCAGTAAGTTGATTGGCAGTCTTAACAACTGCCTATAGGTGTGATTATTGTTTGAGTGCTTATGCAATATGTGGCAGACCTGTGCCCTATCCAACATGAGCTTCAAAGTTTCAAAGTCTTGTGCCCACTGGCTACTGGGAAAGGATCTAGCATCCCTACAACCCTGCAGTGGGTTAGATGAGTTATCAGAAAATGCATGGATGAATGGAAAGGGCTCATTCCCATTTACTGTAGTCTTGCTGAAGCTTTTCTGAAGTTATATGCTTTTGTAGTTTATATTGATTTGGGTTTTGCATTTTTTTACTATGAGACCCTCTCTTCTGGGGTAGTAAAGATTGCTGTTGATGTTTATTTTTCTGGTTAATAACAAGCCTTGTATTATAATTATGCAACTTGGGCTGGTGTCTGTGAGTTTGTTAATATTGCCTAGATGTAATAATACTTTATGCATCAGGGTACTGATGCCAAAGGTATGTCATGGGATGAAATGGAGCGCAATGCACTGCAGCTAAAGAATGCAAGACACTGGCCCAATCAAAATTTATCTTGATCCAAGTGTGTATATCCAGAGCCCTGTCATATCTGCAGGATGCATGCTGTAGCTTAACTTAGCTAATTCAAATGATGACATAAATCACTCTTGCATGGAAGAAGATTCATTTCAGTGGCAGGAGGCATTGATGTGAACTGAAACCTACTGAAGAGTGAATAATCGCATGGTCACTTAAGCTTCTTAAGCTTCTTAAGCACTAAAGGTGGTATCCTTGAATCCTGCCACAATCTTCCACTAAAGAAATTCATAGACTATTAAATGGTGCACTCCTAAATAGGTCTAGTCTGCATCAGTGTCCCCTGCCCCTCAAAATAAAATTTCCTCACTCCATCTCCACAAATATTATTTTTATCACATTTGACTTGGCCAAGCAATGACAAGTAATTCCCAGATATGAAAGGGCTCTGAAACCTTATGCCCTTCATGGACAACTGAGATGCACTCACACCTCTTTACTTTAGTCACAGATCTTCCCATAATACGCCCCTTAGATAGACTGTGGCTTCAGGAGATACATCATTCCCTTACACAGACAGCAACTCTTGGAGAGAGCTTTGGATTCATAATCTAGTATCAGCCATTGGTTATTTTTTTCATTTCACCCACTCATCTGGTAGCCAGTGAAGCAAACTCATTTCAACAAGAGTCAGCTTGGAATGCAGCTTATCTGAACAGCTTAGAATTTTTTTAGACTTCTTATTGTGTGGCAAGTGAAGGTTCACCACCAGAATGGCCCAGTTTGTTTTCAGGAAAGTCATTCTGTCCTTCAGTTAGGTAACCCACCACTCTTTCCCCAGGCTGAAAGTTCTGCCCAGTGTAGTTCAAGTCAGCAGTTAATTAGCAATTACCTTTGATTGTTTGCCACCTTTGCAATTACTTGATAATTGAAATAGATTGCCTAGCACCTTCCTTTAAATGACTGCTACCTCTGCTTTAACTGTGATCAAACTAGAGTGCTACTTGTGATGCGATTCTTGACCCATACTTCTGGTTAGTACCCATTTGGGATACTCTAGAACTGCCACTTTGGACAAGCTTCCACTCAACTTCCACCCATTGGGGTACATCTCCCTTTTGAAGTTCTACCAAATGCCTAGGCAACGCATAACCATCCAGCCACCAACCCAACCTGAATATGAGATATCGGCCTACAATTATTGGTGGTATATTCTAGAAGACTGTTATCATCAAGTAGTTCTATGGTTGGTATTATACACCTCTTCTTTGCTTATCAAAAAAATCACAGGATCACATCACTAAACCCTAAAACATTACTAAAAATTATTTGGCAGTAAATCACTGTATGACAGTATCAGCTCACAATTTACCAAGATCATTTTTTGAATTTCTCAGGTGCAAACATTAGAGCAGCACACAGCATTGTGACTGGCCTGTTTAGACATAAAAGCATTCCTCCTAACATTGTGACACAGAACCCATCCATCCACATTTGGAGCATGATGATATGGCAGTTAGCCTGACTGTGTGAACTAGCATCACCCCATTACTGTTCATCAACACCTTTCCTCATTCTTGATTAGAATACATACTATAAAGGTCAGGAAACTAGGTAAAGAGTTCTCAATATACCATGGGCCGAGCAATGGAAGCCTATACTCTGTTTCACACTACACCCCATTTAGTTATGGCTTTACTCAATTTATTTACCTTCAGCTTGAATTTAGAGTACTTTGGCCAGGCTAGATGCTTTATCACAGAGTCTCTGCATTCGATGATCACCTGGTCACAGCTTAACACTATTAATTGTGCAGTGGTAGACTGACTCACTTGGCAGTAGTGGCATCATCTTTATACCCTTAGTCTGATGACGACCATGCCTCTGTGTAAACTGCAGTCTGCAGATGTCTAGCACAGGAACTTGGTAAGGCCTATGTGTAAAATCCACTACTACATGGCCACCCTCACCCTGTCTCATGACTCCCCCTCAGTCTACTTCCTCATCTTCTTACTTCTATTGCCTTAACTCTGCCAGTTGGTTCAACTTATAGCTCCATTGTTTGGATTATATTTAAAACTACAACAAATGAACAGCAGTTACCATTGATTTGTGCATTGTTTGCTCTCATTAGTCCATGTGCTTCTTCATAGACTTTCTGATTGGATCTTTAGACACCTCAATTGGTTGAAGAAACATAAGTTAATTTTCAAAAAAAGTAATAGACAGAAATGCAGCAGCCAAATAGAATTCTAAAAGTGACAGGTTTCAAAACTGCAAAGATTTCCAACTTGTAGCTGTAATTCAAAACCTAAATAACAGATATGACCAAAGGCCAGTAAGCCCTAGGAATCATGCATCTTATGAATAAATAATTAATTAAAGCCTACAGTAAGTGTACACTAGGTGTACACCATCCTGAGTGAACAGACAACACAGGCATAACTCATACCATCTTCTTCCTAATTTTAGTTTTCCTACTGATTTTCTTGCAGCCTTAAATATCAAAGGGGATTCATAAAGGTTACCACAAAGTGTAGACTGCATATTCACTTAGTATAATTTTTCTGAGTGACTAGAAAGTACAAAAAATGTGGTATGTATATTCCTGAATATAGATTGTGTACACTTAGTGTATACTTAGTGTAGGCATTAATGAATATGGCCCTTAAATACAACAATACATAGAAAACCTGATATACATTGGAGGCTTCACCATTCTCACCCCGTTACTTACATACCAACTTCACAGTTACACAACTGCAATCATCATGCCCATTGTCAGTCTCAAACCAACCAGCATTAGATTTACATAATGAAGTAGTCAATGCAATAAGGTGTACAAAACCGACCACCAATTAAATGACTGATCAACACAACACATGGAGCGCATGCCTTGTGGTATCATATAAAGCAGCACTTGCAACTCATTGAAAACATTATTTGGTTTTATTAAGCAGAAAGAAACAATAATGGTGTAGATTCCTCTTTAGCACAGATAAGATAGTAAGAAAACTCTAGTCTTTCAAACCAGTACCGCAACATCAGGATTTCCAAGCTGCTACTTTTCTGTTACAGCCAACATCTATAATTAGCACAGCCATAGCTACCCTTCTTTCCACCATGCGAGAGAATGACTGTTTGTGTGAAGCATTCATATCAGTCCATAAATGTGTGCCTGCCTACCTTAAGTGAAACACAGTATTTAAAAAGGACAATAAGGATGATAAACAAAGCAGCACTATCGACTAAAGGTTGGACTAAAACAAAAAAGTATACAAGAACAAAATGTATTAGTCAAAACAACAAGACTGTGGACATCCAAATAAAATTCATACAAGTTTATTAAAATGGATAAGTGTTTTCACAAATGTGCTTCATCAGATCCTAAAACTAGTTTGAGTCAAACAACATTTAAACTACAAAAAAAACAATCATAAGTTAAAAACAATTAAATAATTAATGATGCAAAGGTCATACCTTCAAGGCTAGTTTTAAAGGTATAGTAAAACTGAGTCCAGGAGATTTAAAGTAGGAGACTCCAACATTCAGAATTCAGTGACTGCTGGTATCATCGAATCAGGATTCGTCTCAGTATATGCAGGGAGGAGCTAGACCTAAATGCTCTGCCATTGCTGCTTCAACTTTTTCCATGGCTGCCTTGAAACTACCAGCTTCGTTTAAGCTATTGACCACTCCAGCACCCATATGCTATCCCAGTTGGGGACACAAGCGACAGAGACCCTCAATGGAGCAGAAAGGCATGGACAAGTGGCAGAAACAGTGGAAACATTGGTTATTAACATCTCCTCTTTTTCATTAACTGATCAACAGCTGAAAGTTTTAAACAAGGGCCTTTCTTTCATTCCAGCTAGGCTCTCATACATCAATGACCTTCTAGTGGATTTACATAAATTCACAAGAGATCTGACGTTTAAAACCATGTTCAAAGAGAAAACGCAAATATCACAGGTAACTAAAAAAAACTAGTTTAATCCTCAGCTGCCTACTACCATAGAGGCTTTTGTTAGAGTCTGTGAGAATGATTTATACTCTATGTTTAATAAAGATAGCAATGGTTCATTTTTTAATTTTAATAGTGATGAGCAGTTAGCGTTAGAACAGCTAAAAAGTAATACAGCACTTTGTATATGCCTGGCCGACAAAGGTGGAGCAATTGTAGTAATGAACACTAGTGATTATTTAAAGAGTATGTCTGAACTTTTGGCTGATTCTTATACCTATATAATCCTTGCCAAAATGAGATTAATCGCTTTATCCATGAAGTGCATGCTTCTTTGCATGACTTATTATTCACTAATATGATAACGAAAGAACAGTTTGACTTTATGCACGTTGAATTTCCTGTTACCCCTTCCATTCACGGGCTTCCTAAAATACATAAAAGGAGAATAAATCCTCCCATATGTCCCATTGTAACTGGAAGGGGTTGGGCCACTGAGCCCTTGTCAATTTTTGTATAACAAGAACTCAAGCCTTTTCTAGTTAGAGCTCCTGCATTATTGAAAGATACAGAAGACTTTCTTCAAACCTTTGGGGACTCCATATGAGAGTTAGATGTCAATGATAGACATCTTCTTTTTGTGACTTTGGACATCAATACTCTTTTTACTATTATCCCAAAAGATTTTGAGGTAGACTCCATATGCGATTTTTTAGTAAGCTTAAATGAGTTGAAGCATGAACGTTTTGAGTTGATATGTGTACTATTAGATGGCATAATGCATTTGTTTTTGATGGTCAGTTTTATTGGCAGCAGCAGGATGTTGCGATGGGCACACCCTGTGCTAATAACTATGCCAATTTGGTGCAAGCCAGTTTAGAAGCTAATGTGTTTTTTTTTCAGATCATGAGTTTAAGAGTCACCTTCATTATTATAAGCGGTTTGTCAATGATATTTTTATTTTATGGGATGGGACATATTCAAAGATAATTGATTTTGTTGCTCACTTTGAAAACAGTAGCTCTTGTTTCAGATTTACAATGCATTATTCATGCGAATGTACTGATTTTCTTGATGCCACTGTGGTGCTTAGACAAGATAGAATAATTGATTCTAAGATGTTTAGGAAAGATTCTAGAAAGAATAACCTTCTCTCCAGAAGTAGTATGCACCCTGGTAGAATTTTTAACAATGTCATGAAGGGACAATCTGTGCGTTTATCCAGACTTCATACTGGAGATGATGATTATGCACAAGCTACTGAAATTCTAAGTAATGAATTTGTTAATGGAGGTTATCATCCCTCAGATGTCAAGAACAAGTTAGAAGAGGCCAATAGTTTAAGAGGTACTACAGGCAAACCTTATCTTCATGTACAGCATAACCATCCACGCATACATCATTCAAACAAACCCAACTGTGTTTTTCCTTGAAATATAGTAGTAACATTAAGTCCGTATGTGATATTATAAAACACAGTTGGTCCATTCTATGGTCAAATGAATGTATCAGGGTGATTGTAGGTGATACCCCTAGGTTCATCTTTAGAAACAATTTATCACTCAGGAGGGAACTCTGTTATAAGCCCTTTAGAAATGTAAATACTGGAGTTATAAGACATGGTACTTTTCCATGCAGGTCTTGTAAGGCCTGCATTTCTATATCTAGAAGGGATCGTTCATCCATCCAGTTACCGCTAGATGTTTTACTTTTATTTTACATGCTGATTGTAAGATAGAAAATTCAGTTTACTTAGCAAATTGTACACTATGTGATTCATTTTACATAGGCAAGACCAACAAGAAACTTAAAGAACGTGTCTTACAACATCTAGGAGATATTAGATGGACAATTACCCTTAATGCACTTTATAAACACATTCAAGCTAACACAAGGCATTTTTTTTAATTTACTGTAGTAGAAACAGTTAATATTGGTTTAAGAGGAGGAGATTTGGTTAATAAAATGGAGTTGATAGAGATGAAATGGATAGTCATTCTGCAGGCACATAAATCTCCTGGACTCAATTTTACTACTCCTTTAAAACCAGCCTTGAAGGCACGACCTTTGCATCATTAATTATTTAATTGTTCCTACCTTACGATTGGGACTTTTGTAGTTTAAATGTTGTTTGACTGAAATTAGTTTTAGGATCTGATAAAGCATGTTTGTGAAAGCGCTTAACTGTTTTAATAAACTTGTTTGGATTTTATTCGGATGTCCTCAGTCTTGTTGTTTTGACTAATACTTTTTGTTCTTAAGCACAATAAGGAAAACACTATTTACCACCCTAGTATTAAAAAGATGTTCTTACAAAACACATTATGCAGAGCAATGCTATTTACATCATTTTGACAATTCATAGGCTAAACCTACAGACTATGTTACATTGACCCCACCACCTTGAAATCCTTAGCTTCAGCCCCACTAGATGGACTACAGTGAGCTTTAAAGAGGCCATCTGCATTCCTAGGGTCAAGTCTGACCATTATTTTGTACAAAAATTAAATGATCCTAAGGAGGGTTCCAACTGACAAAGTATAGCATCCTGTGACATGCATAATGACTCAGCCACGGAGACAAAATATTAGTGATGAGAGGGCTCACTTGAATGTCAAGCATTCCCTTTCAATTGTGGAATACTTTGCTTTTGCTCTACTACAGGATCTTATTCCCCCTCAAAGGGTTGTGAAAGCACTGCCCTTAGGCCTGCTTCTAATGCATCAGTACACACCATAAAACATCTGTTAGAATGTCGGGATGCTAAAACAGGGTGTGAACCATACATTTACATCAAATACTTAAAAGCATTGTCTACATCTAGCATCCATTCTACTTTAAGGGACATTTTTTCCTTTTGTCAAATTTGTAAAAGGATGTGCTGTTGATGGAAAATAGAGTACAGACGTTCAGTAATACCCTGAAAATCATAAAGAATGCCCTCTCTTGTTACTTAGTGTCTTTCTGGAGTATCCCCTGCTTATAACATTGCCTAAGTATTTGACCTCTGTAATGCCTAACTTGGTCTTTCTTATAGGCATTAACTGTTAACCTTGGTTGCCTCAGGGTATCTAGTACAGCCTGTACCTTAGCCAGATGGGAGCCTCAGTCCTCACAGTGTATTATAATATAAAGTAATAGCATATTTGAAATGGAGCTTTACAACTTTATTCTTTAATAATCTCTGAAAGGTCACAGGGTAGCATATAGGTCAAAAGGAAGGAAAGTATATTTGAATAAGACCATTAGTGTTGAAAACATGCTTTTTTAAATGCCTTCAGCTATTAGAGAGATTTGCCAGTACCCCATTGTCAAATTTAATGTGATTAAGAATCTTGCCTACCCCTACCTTTTTGTTAGTTTACTAGCTCTAGGATTTGGATAGCTGTTCAGATTTCTAAAATTGTAGCAGTACCAAATTGTTCCATCAGGTTTTGCACTGATATTATGGGCCAGGACCACCTGACTCCTCTGTCATGCTTGCCTTAAACATTTTTTTGTACTTCACGTTGCACAGCCTTTCTCCATGACTCTGAAATTCTATAAGGTTTTAAATTACACATTTCTCCAGGAATGGACTCCATATGGTATTGAATCAAGTTTATTCTGGCAGGAGGCTCTGAAAATACATTTTTGTTTCTTATCAAAAATTATTGTATTTCTTTTTTTTTTTTCTGTGGCTTAGATTGTGTATTATCTCCCTTACCTTCTGACACAGAGCTCACTTTTCTTCATTCACCAGAGCTTTCAGTTTCTGCCATTATATTAATTATGCAGGCCAACACTTCTTTCCATGGTTTCAGAGGAATGAGTTGGTATATCTGGTTTGGCCTTTTTTTAAAAGCCTGCCTAGCTCTGGAGTTAGAAGCAGTTAACTTTTTCTTTTGATTAAATGGACCTTGCCACTTAACAAAAAAAAAAATCTGTTTTCTGTGGAGCTGAGGAACAAAACAGCCACTCTCCAGCACTGATACCTTGATCCTTGCAGTTCTATTACAAGCTCCTTGTTGTGTGGCCTGGGCACTTTCCATGTGTTCTCATAACGTAGACAGTATCATTTTCACCCTAGCCTGTAAATTGGTATAGTGCTCCATCTGCTTTTAAATGAGGATTTCTCCTTACCACGTTTTTTTCTGGCAATTCCAAATTGTTTTTATGGGTGTCTTCCCTATAAAAATTCAAAAGGACTGAACCCTGTCAAGGCTTATGAACCTTCTAAAGTGGCAAACAGATAGGGTATCAATTGGTATCAGTTTGTACCACCTTCTTCAATAATTTTATTCAGTATGGATTTTAATATTCAGTTAAAATGCTCAGCTAACCCACCAGGATATGATACACTGAGGTTTTAGTTGATAGGCCTTTAAGCACATGTGCAATTGATGCATTATTCTGGATATAAATATGGGTCCCTGGTTATTCAGTATTTCCTTACATAACTCTGTTATGGAAATTAATAAAACTAACTCCATACCT
Organism: Protopterus annectens; assembly: GCF_019279795.1. Lineage (NCBI taxonomy): Eukaryota > Metazoa > Chordata > Ceratodontiformes > Protopteridae > Protopterus > Protopterus annectens. Next base: position 1,291,197,571 of record NC_056728.1, read on the forward strand.
ATAGATTTATCATTATCCTTCTGTGAGGAAATAGCCACAGGACACTTAGTTGTATAGGCCAGAAAGACCAAAATGTACTGAACCTCATTTTTAGATTTTACTAGTGATCCCACAGCATCCACAACAATGCAGTCAAATGACACCTCAAAGAATTGTTAAAGCCTGCCAAAGGACTGTCTTCTGGCATTCAGACATCCAGAACAGAACTTGCTGGAGGGGCTTCTGGGGTCCTAATCTGTTTTATCTAGGGAGACAGAGCAATCAGTGATCAGATGATTATATGTCTTACAGGTAGTAGTACTCAGGTGATTATATGTCTTACAGGTAGTAGTACTGCATGTGCAGGTAATTATATGTCTTACAGGTAGTAGTTATGCATGTGCAGGTGATTATATGTATTACAAGTAGTAGTACTGCATGTGCAGGTAATTATATGTCCTACAGGTAATAGTACTGCATGTGCAGGTGATTATATGTCTTACAGGTAGTAGTACTGTATGTGCAGGTGATTATATGTCTTACAGGTAGTAGTACTGCATGTGCAGGTAATTATATATCTTGCAGGTAGTAGTACTGCATGTGCAGGTGATCATATGTCTTATAGGTAGTAGTACTGCGTGTGCAGGTGATTATATGTCTCACGGGTAGTAGTACTACATGTGCAGGTGATTATTTGTCTTGCAGGTAGTAGTACTACATGTGCAGGTGATTATATGTCTTACAGGTAATAGTATTGCATTGTTGAGACATATGTACCAATCACATTCTTTGGTAAGATTGCTCCAAACTAGCTATTATAAGTTTTGTTTAGTCACAAATTAATAGTAGTATGGGAATAGTCAGGGTACCCGTATTGAGTGAGGTAAAGGAAAAAGAGGGTAATAATGATCTGCAACCATAATCAATTGTCTAATAAATATTTTACAGGCAGGTAACATTCTGTTAAACTCAAGACTACTTTAAAGTAATCCAGCCAGTAGGTCAATCTAATAATAAACAGACTAACTTTAAGTCATGTTTGCATCCACATAAGTATTAACATTCTGGTTATTACTAAAACTGTAACCCTAATTACATGACTAAACAATATATACCATAAAAATATATACCATTTTTGATCACAGGCCACATCCAAGAAAAAAAGGTATTATATTATTAGTGAAACAAGATGCCAGCTTTTCATTGGCATATATGACTAGACATAATTCCTGAATTTATTGCACAACATTGTTTGCTTTACAGCTGCAACTAGGTAGATGTTCTATATTCTGTCACCTTCCTCAGCTAACTTCTTAACACCACAGTTAAGCATATAGCCACTCTGTCACAAAAATATAAACTAATGTAGGTGATCTTAGTGCGGGCTGAGTTAGCCAATGTAAAATACAACTAAATCAAATCTTAGCACAGCTAAATCTTGCTTAGTTACAAAAACAAACAGACAATACCCAAATCAAATAGTGGTTCCCTGCTAAACATAGTCATAACTAACAAAATCTGTACATCTTGTTTTGTCTTTCCCTTAACCCATTAAGCTGTTTACTTAACAAATTAGGTTTTGGTTACAATTTGACTCCCAGAAAACAACCCAGCTTAAAGATTTCTCATCTACTTTTTGTGGATGACTTAAAACTGTATAGTTTATCAGATGTGGAGATGAAAGCACAACTGCAAATGATTACAACTTTTTCAGATGATATAAGAATGTCATTTGGTCTAGATAAATGTGCAAAAGCAACATTTAAAGTGGGAAAGTTGCAGCACCAAGAAAATATCAATCTAGTACAGGAATGTGATATAAAGGAACTCGAGCAGGAGGGAGTATATAAATATTTGGGAAGTGATGAATTAACAGTGATAAAACATGAACAAATGAGAATAAAATTCAGCAAGGAATACTTCAGAATACTAAAATTAATTTTGAAAACAGCCTTGATATCTAGGAATAAATTCCAAGCTATAAACCAATTTGTTCTTCCTATTTTAACTTACAGTTTTGGTGCGACTGACTGTCCCCAAAATATATTTGATCAGCTGGACAGAAAAACAAGAAAAATGCTTTACACTTAACAAATGATATATAAAAATCAGTGTATACTAAGATTATGCATTGCACACTGTGAAGGAGGTATAGGCCTCCTTGAAATTGATTATATGCATAGAAGATAGTGAGACTGCATACATATTTGCTGACCTCATCAGATCCAAACATAGCGAAAGTTTTACAACATGAGGAGAGGAAGCCTAAAATGACCCCTCTTGCTTAATTTAGCAGAGGCATTCGGGTAGCAAGCAGGAATGGAAAATAAAACAAAAGTAGAAAAAAAATCAGACAGCAATTGAATGTGCCAAAAAACAAAAGAAAGAATATAAGGAGAAGGATCAGGTGAGAAGGCAAGAAATGTGGAAATGGCATAAATATAGTGGCAAGTATAGACATCTCCTGGGGCATACTCATGTTGATCAGGAATTGATGCAGAAATAGCTGAAAAGCATTGGAAAGAAGAACCCCAAAGCATTATAAAGAATGATGAAGTGTACATCACATAGGATTGCCCATTACAAGCAATTTTAAAAATAGATGTGAGAAAAACAAATGTAGTAGTCCATGAAAAGAAGACAAAAGTAGCATTGATTATTGAAATTGCTACACCTAGCAATTACAGTGTCTCATGTCCAGAGAAACACAACAGTCATAAAATATCAAGATTTGCAGGCAGAAACAAGAGCAATGTGGAAAGATACCCAGACAGTTCCACTAGTAGTAAGATCAACGGGGCTCATAAAATGAACTTACAATCATCTTTAGATACACTACCAATATATGTAATGCCATATGAACTGCAGAAGGAGTCATTTCTGAACACATTCCAGGTGCTGTGAAGAGCACTTTCAGCTAACATCAGAGTCAGAAACAATACTAATTTCATGAACTTTAATCATACCCTGACTTAGGAATAGGGTCCATTCTTGTCACGGCATTAGAAACCCAAAAGTCTTGGAAAAATCAAAGAGAATATACTATGTGCTGCACAGTTTCAAGCACAATAAAATTCTGTCTCTTCTAAGCATTTCAAAACCTACTGCAAGTGATTACCTCATTCTAATCATGTTCTGCCCTGTAGCAGAAATTCTTGAAACTTTCTGTGACCTAATAACAGAATATGTCAATAAATATGGTACGTAATCTACATTTGGCACAGTGAGTTAAGTTTGTGAGCTGTAGTTCCTGTGGGACAGGGTTTGATTCCCAGGGACCATAACTCTGATTTGCTTACAGTTACTGTATGACTTAAGCAGACATTGCTCCTGGTTCACCCCTGAATAGGGAGTGTGTGCCCACTGGGACTACCTGTAATAAACATGGGTATTTGAGGTGGGCGGTTGTTATAATAGTTAACCTTGCAGATGCAAGGTACAAGGTTTGATTCTCACCTTTGAAGGGAAATTGGCTAGGCTTAAAATGGCCTGCAAAGGCAGCTAGCCTAATACTTTTCTATGAACCTACTCATTAATTAGTGAAATGTTTATGAGCATGGAAAAATGAACTAGATTCAACTGCTATATTCATCGATGTATGATAGGCATTTCACAAAAATGACCACTTTATTCCAACTGAATAAACTCTCTCCTTGTAGTTGCTCAGATCCTAAAATAAATACTCAGCTACCTAACTCATAAAATAGTTCAAATAAAAACTTCACTAACTTCTGTGAAATTAGACTTTTTCCTGTGGTATACAGCAAGAATCAGTACCTGGTGTTCTTCTATTATCACTGTTCCTCTACTTCTAAAATGGGACCTATCAAAAAGCAAATGGTTGCTATATGCAAGTGATATTACGTTTTCAGTATCAACTAATGCAGAAGTATCTTTCCACTGTAATGTGTACCTTTATCATACAAGAATGCTATCTAGTTAGCTAATACCTATGTAATTCTTTTTTTTGTTTATGTTTTAATGTTTTTTATGCATACCACACTGAATGACTGTCTGAAATATATGTAAAATGTATAGATTTTGTTGCTGGGCCTCCACCAAAAAGGAGTTTTTGACTAAATCCAGTCAGACAAACTAGATAAACAAATGCAAATAAATTATAAGTAAATAAATATTGCATTACTGAATGTCTATATACCCACTAACTATTGAAAAATGATTTCTGATAATTATGGGATTGGCCAGCAATTTGCAAACTAATAGGCCAAACTAAGACTACAGGAATGGTTCTATTATTAACTGGATTACTTGTCAAGGCTTGATCTCCAAGCCCTGGAGATAAGAAATGCCAGTCCTAACCAATGTGCTGCTTGCTGATCCCCTAATGATATGGTCAGTTAGACAGCACATACTAAAGAAGAAAAAAATACGGGGCAGTAGCATATAGCTGTATTACAAATGCTTCATCTTTTGCCATTGTTAGACTGCAAAGCTATTATTTCTTTTAAATGTAATATTTTTGTATATTAATCTATGGGTGTGGGTTGACTTTGCTAGTAATTCTTTAAACTGTTCACGTTATAATGAAAATAGTCATCTTTTTGTTTGTTTCAACGTTTAAATATTAAAACAAAAGAACTGAACATGAGCATAACCATAAAGACAAATGACAAAACATGGGGCATAGTTTTGTACAGTTTGATTACCAGCAATGTACAACCATAATTTGACACTCATAGGCTGCAGAAAATCAAATATAACCAGTAGCCTTTTGCTAATCAGCCTGACTTTCAATAAGATCAATTCTGAGTGGTCACTTATGTACCTGACAAAAGAACATATGCAGTGATCCTAATATACTTTTTTCAGTTATAGATGGATGAGGCAAATAAAAAATGACATTATATAACAAATTAAAGCAATGCTAACAAAGCACGTTCACCTTTCAATATTTCAACTTTTCTTTAAAGTGGAGTTCCAACTAACACATGAAGATGTTAAAGCCAGCAACAGTTCTCCTCCCATAACATTTGTAAAGACCCATTACCGTTACCAACACTGTTTATTTGAGGAACCATTACCAGCACTTTAAAAGATGGTGCTCTCAGTATTGGCAGCCTACCTTGGAGCCAGAAGCCCTGAAGGTAATCACTCTCTAACACTAAGATACTGATAATAATCCTGTCCTGATCTTAGCACAGGCAGCAGCTCTGCGTTACTCCATTAATTTACTTCAATCATGATACAGAAAGAAAAGTACGAGTCAAAAGGATTTGTTTTACTAGTTAACTCTTTTTTATGAATTTAGAAATATTCCACTCTTCATCTTATATTGAGCTGCTTTTCCTGATTTGGTACTGCCTCCACTGAGGTTACAGTCAGTCAGTGGTTTGCACTGCAGGCCCAGACCTAGTAGAGAACATACATCAGACTAGTAGTGTTTGTAAAAAAGATCAGGAAAAAAGTGTGGTTGTTTTAGCAGCTTCAGCACAGCAATCACAACTGCAAAACTAATCAACATGATGGCAAAACAATACATTTCCTTTCCCACTCACAGTTAATGAGGGTAATGAGGCAGAAACTGATTAACTGTTACTGTCCTGTATAAAGAGGGACAGACAGCAACCCTAACTATAACAGCATCATTAGCAAATGAGTTTGCTTTCACATTGGATGGTTTCAGGCTGCATTGGCAAAAGATATATTTTGAGGCAAATTTTCACTCCTTTGGATAACTTTAAGGTCACCTTTCTTTACTTTCCATTATGATGATTTTAAGTAAATTCTTATCTTCTTTCTTCAGTTAATTTGGGTCTTGCATGGTTTTTCACTGTCATGATGCTCACCACTAGCTACCCATTAATGCACATATGTAGCCAGTGTCAGGAAACACCAGCAGTTTAGCCAATCAGGTGCTTTTATTCTGTAAAAAATGGCAGCTTAGTAGAAATGATGTTAACAAACATATTGAGGAATATGTACATTCTTAAAATGGCAATACTCTACAACTGTCTTAAACTGGCAATGGTTATAGTACAAATTCACAATATATAAAGACTCATGGAGCTTACTTTACTTATCATCCCATCTCTCCACCAAAACAAGTCAAACCTCCCTTTAGAGAGGGTTACCAGTACTCCCTTTTTGTGAGGGACAGTCCATGCCCTGCAAAAAAACAAAAAATGGCAAATGTCCTGAGATTTTAGGACAAACAGTCCCCCGGATTCACGAAACCTCCGTGTAAGACTTAATATGTCTTACTCTGAGGCTGCAGTTGAACGGTATGATGTCAGCGTGCCATGAATATTCATGAGGGCATGCTGACTCATCCGTAACTCTTACACGGACTGAGTAGGAAAGCAGGGGGTGTGTCCGACTGCTGAGCAGTCTAAAAGTCTACGCCCCTGCAAGGTTTTAAAAAGCATAATGTCAACAGACAAGAGCGAGTTCGCTCAAATGTACTTGCACCCAACACCACACTCCCTGACACTGTAAACCCCCATCACAGTTATAAAACGTAAAAAATTTATTTTATTTTTTTTAATCCACGATATAGCTGCCCGTATTTGCGCTTCTTTGCGCGGGTGTGCCCATTGCTTAATCACAGTTAGCAATTGTGACATTGAAGAGCATATAAGAACTACTTATGCAAACTAAGCCAAATAGCAATAGTGTAATGGCAGAGTGTATGCACAAATAGAAGGCATTCACGGTTCGAGTCCCCCCACTCCCCTTCTTATTTATGTTTTAAATCAGTATTTGAAATAATACCAGACATATATGATTAAAATATTATTAAAAGCAGTGAAATGGCCAATGTATCAGTGAACAAAATATATATTTTTAAAGGATCCAGATATATAATAGCCTGCTCTTAAGCAGCGCTTTACCCAGCTAAACAGTGGTGCCCATAGTTTAATAGCACTTTACCCAGCTAAACAGAGGTGCCCATAGTTTAATCGCGCTTTACCCAGCTAAACAGAGTTGCCCATAGTTTAATAGCGCTTTACCCAGCACAATAGAGTTGCCCAAAGTTTAAAAGCACTTAACCCAGAGCAATGTGTTTGCGTGGATGTGTGCGCCGTACCAACCAGGGCACTGTAGGGCACCGGGGAGCAATGTAGAGCTAAGTTGCTTAAACGCAGCCACACCCCCTAGCATGTCTAGACAGTATTAAAAATAAAAGAATGACAAGGTTTGAACCCAGGACCCTGGGTATCATATGCAAAATACAGAAACACTAAGCCATGACAGCTTACAAAAAGTAGCCACTGTTAACATACATGTACTTAGAAATGGTAGATTAACCATGACTAAGCAGGTCTGCAGTTAGCTTAGAATTCTCAAAAATGGCCAATCACAAAAAAGTGCGGGAAATGCGACATAATTAAGTCCCATAGGTGGGAATACTCGCCTTAACTGATTGTAACTCACATTTGCAGTCAGAATGGCAGGTGCAGGAGAGGGGTCACGCTTCTGAGCACAGCGTTGGGGCATCGAGGAGTCAAAATACATGGTTTGGCTCCTTCTCCACCATCATGAGTCCAGACTCTTGCAGGGCCAGTTCCAAGGAATGGAATACAAGGCTGAGGCTTGGAACCGGTTAGCTCATGACCTCACCAGTGCCACAGGCGTTCCTCGCACCAGTGAGCAGGTCTGTCACCCCCATGCAGACCTGAAGAGATGGAAGGAGGACCGCTTGAACCAATGGATCCAGGAGGCCCGTGGGATGCAGGATGCCCCACGACTGAGTATGTAGCCATGGAATGCAGTATGTAAGAATTGATAATTGAGTTGGTATAATGGATAGGTATGTCACAATATCCCTTCATTTACTTTACAGCTGCAGGTGACCGTGCTGCGAATCAGCAAGCCAATGCTGATAGGCTGCAAAGGCTGCACCACCAGGCAGGTTAGTGATTCTTTTGCATGTTTTGTTTTATAAAATTGGGGAGAGAGCATGAAATAAAGTGTTGTAGTACAATAATACAGCCATAAAATGGCCTGAATAAGTCCTCTGCATGTACTGTTATACGACAATTCATAGAACTAGAAAAAGAGCATAGTAACCCATTAAGAAAGGTAACATATGTCTGGAATAAAATCTCTGCAGGTACTGTCATATAACATAAGTGACTGAGCCTGAAAAAGTGTGTTCTAACCCATTAATAAAGGTCTAATCTGTCTTGAATATGTCTTCCATATGCACTGTTACAAAAAATAAAGGTGTGAGTCTGTGGAAAAGTGTGTAATGTCAGTAATAAAGGTTTAAAACCCGGAGTGTGTGTGTGTCACTTAGTTTGAAATGTTGTTGTGCCCTTGCATTATACAAATAGTACTGTTTTAAAAAGTGCCTGCAACCCAGAGTTCTGCAGTCCCATCTAAAGTGAGTGTTGGAAGTGCTAGTAGCTGTGAAACATATATACAGTCCTCAACAGTCAGTTACTGGCTGGCATGCATAAGTAAATCTTGTACACAAGTAGCATGCTAATATGTTCCCCAGAAATGTGAGTGTGCTTCCATAAATGCAGGGTTCTGTACAAATTGAAGTGAAAATGTCATGTGAAAACATCCAATGTAGATAAAGAAATATAAAAGCAATCACGAAATATGTAGCAGTAACATCAGCATCTTGGACAGTTAGTATGTCAGATATAGGTCAAGTATATATTGAACTAGCCAAACCCATTACCCAACCTAATGCATGGTGGCAAGTGTAATAATACATGTAGGGAATATACAGTTGCAGTCACTAGGAATGTAGTGTAGAGTAAAAGTAATTATAACATGTTAACTGAGGTTCTTTTCTACACCCTACTGTTTGTGCATAAACCATGCAATTCCACACCTCAATGGGTATGTGTAATCTTAAATATTTTTTGGGACATATGTCCTATTATTTTATAAATATTTGCATTCATGTTGATGCATGTGCCCTGTTCAAACACCACATTCATGGTGGCCTGTTGCTACCAAACATCGCTGCATGCTGTTGGAATATCCACTGTCGTTCAATATATGCATGTGTTATGCTTGCTGTTCAACTGTTGGAACCTTGGTGTGTTGGGTTAATGGGAATATTACTGCATGCTGTTACAACTAATCTGGAATGCTGTTGTTTATGTTGTAATTAAATGCACCTAATCACAGAACATATGGGAAGGCCGGTCCCAGCGGACCCACCTGTCCCTCCTCAGTTGGCGAGTGCATCTGGCACCAGCAGCTCTGGTGCCCAGCCCGGGCTCCCCTCCTCCGTTGGTCCTTTGCCACCTTCGGGTGGAAGCGCTGCAGGGGATGGGGCTCATCCCCCCTGTGCAAGTGTGGACAGAGAAGGGCCACCTGTCACCCTTCGAAGGATCCGAGCTGTGGTGCGTAGGGAGATCCAGCGGTCAGTCGCTGATCCCCTTCACCAGCTCAAGGCGAGAGTGGCACATCTCTCGGGTGAGCCTGCCCATCCTACTCAACCCCCAGCACAGCCACCCTTGGGGCTGTGAAGGTGGAGTGGTGACTGCCCATGGGTGGGGATTTCAGTTCCACTGTTACCATCTGTGGGCTCATGGGCTTGCGATTTCCAAGCAACCTTCCCCGTCAATTGTGTTCACCCATCCCATGTGTCAAATACCGCCCCTGTATATGTCTTGTTTGTCTTGTCTGTTTACCTCACCAACCTACCTCCCCAAATATACCTACATCCCCTACCTCACATTCCACTTTCACCTGAAAAAAAATAAAAAAAAGGGCAATCTGTTCCCACAAAAAAATTACGCCCCATACATAGCTGCCCATTTCGCACACATGTCCACCGGATATGTAAACTGAGAATTATAACTGGCACTACAACATACTCTGTTGTCCTCACCCCTCTCTCAGGGGTGGAAGGTTGCAAATTTCACACCAAATTACGAACATATGCACAGCTGCTGCTGGTAAGGAAATGGGCAGCTATGGGCCTTCCCTACACCCTTCCTGCACATCCCAGCTGGTTTCCCTGCTGTCTTTCCCTCTTTGTGTCCCCTTTTTCACCACTTTCCTATCTCCCTATGTTCTTTTCTTTGAAAGAAATTAGCGGCGGGGGTTAGCGGGAGTAAGCACTTTTAAGCAGTAGTAAGCGGGGGTGCGCAAATGTGTGCATGTGTGCGCTTAGCTAAGTATTGCTAAGCATCGCACAAACCCATGCAAACCCACTTACAACTGCTTAAAAGTGCCTTAGTCACTCTGTATGACAAGGCCCTTGTACTGCTCAGCAGCAAAATAAAATACCCTTTTCAGTCTCAAACCCCACACGTTGGACTCACCAGTCTGCATGACGTACCACTAAGCCACAGCAGACATACAATAACTTGCTGCTGAAAGAAATATAACATGCATTACAAGGAGTGAATGTAAAGGGAAAATAGGAAAGCCATAGGAATGCATTGCAATAACTACTGTTGTATGCCAGTTAATTCTCTAATTCCAAAAGAAAGTACATACTCCCATGTATCCAGTGTTAGCATTAGGAGGTGTGAGTAAACTTACACACTGAGAAGAGTGTACTGGAAGAAGAAACAGTCAGGTTTCAGTACAATATGCATTTCACTGGCTACAACCCAGCTTCAGATATGAGACATATACCAACCTTCTGACTGACACAACAGTGTCCACAGCAAGCATGGTCCCCACCTTGCAAAACTGAAAGGGCTATGCCTACCTAACCTATCATTTTATAGCAGTGTCCTGAAATCACAGTGAGAACTGCAATTACCACACAGCAGGCTGCAAGCAATTACTAAATGGTGGGCACCAATTGGTGCAGAGGCCATCACATACACATGTGCAGATACCTAGAAAAGCAGCCTGTATTCGGGGGGGGGGGTAACCAAAACATGGGG
>NC_056728.1:1291218186-1291238186 GCF_019279795.1 Protopterus annectens
TGTCAGTGGAAGGTGGGTATGTATATATGGGCCTGTCTGTCAGGATATCGGCATTGTCAGTCAGGTACAGTTGGCCCTGACTCATGACATATATGTGTGTACATTGCTATATATGACATAGCTGTCGGAGGTGTCATGATTCAGTCTGGACTCCTTCTCAGCTACTCTTTACAGAACACCAACGAAACTGAGCACTAATCCCTGTTATAATCTTTTAGACACTTAACACCGTACTGATCCTTTGTGATCTGGCTACAGAGTATGTCATCATGATATCCCAGCATGTCCATGGGTCGGCTTCATGTGTACTCTCTAGTCCAGCTGGTGAATATTGTGATGTAGACACAATCTCACATCTGCCTCATGTACACAGACAACACTCCTCCTCCCGACAAACTCAGATATATGTCTGAGATGCACCTATAGAGACATGCAGGGTGCTGAACTCTCTCGACCCATGACTGGCACAGTCTATCAGGTGGTGAAGGTAACCACACACACCACATATCAGTCTCACATATCTTCTGGCGACAGCCCTCAAACCACATTATCACACATACACATACTCGGATGCTGTAAATGAACTCTGCCTAAGCAGCAGAGACCTCCACAGCAGGCACACACACAACTGCTACCCCACTACAATACCCACATCTCACATAGTTCACAATGTCAGTGTGCCACACAACACACCTAATACACTTGTGATAGGTGACACTTATTTTCAGACACACTGATGTACCACTCACCAGCCCATACAAGGGAATAGTTCCTTTGTGCTGTCTGTTGGGTGCCAGGATCTGCCACATAACACATGCAGTCAGGTCACTCCGAAGCAAGTACAGGACTGGCACCATCATTGTCCATGCTGGTGTGTAAAACCTCAGACTTTACTCCCTGGACCACATGACATGGTACATGGAGGAACACTGTGATCATGTAGCCCAGACCAGTATGACCCTGACCTTGTCTAGCATCTTACACCCACCAAGTATGATGTCACAGTATACAGACAAACATATCACATTTAACAGTTGGCTAACAAATTGGTGTCATTCATAGGGGATACAGTGTCTGTCAACCTGTGGTGACATGCTTGACATGCCATGTAGCTTCACTATGGACAGCTTGCACCTGTCACCTTTGGACCTTTGAATGCTGGCTAAGGCTCTTGCTAACACCATAGTGCATTTGTTGAGCAGGGCTCAAAAGACAAACCCACCTCCATAGACATTACAGGTTAAATGACACTAAGGGTAATGCTGTTCAACACCTGATGTGTTATCCTCATATTGCGGCTACTCAGGACTCTCCTCAGTATGGAGGATAGCGATATCTGTGCACTAACAGATGCCTAGTTCAGGCTCACATATGCACACCAGCACTACCAGGTTACGTTTCATACCATGCTTTCTGACCACAGGACTTGGAACGGACAACACAACTAGGGGGAGTATCCATATAAATCACAGATACACACACCTCCAGGTTAGTAGCACTGCACTAAGCATCACAGACCATACATATACAACTACCATTGTGCAAAACTGCCTTTCAGTTTGTTGCCTGCTACAGACCACCCTCCCATACTCAGGAACCACACTCGGCTTTCCTGGGAACAGTGGAGAATATGAAGGTCTCCACAAACACCATTATATTGGGTGACTTCAGATACACAAATATTGACTGGGGATACTACTCAAGCCCCAAGACCCTCGCCCTACAGTCGCTACAATTTGTAAATTCATATGCTATGGCACAACCAGTCACCACAGCCACAAGGGGGAATACATATTGGACCTGATCATCACCAACATGGGGACTCTATGTTCCACACCAGCGATATACCCCTCATTGGTAAGGTCAGAACATACATATATCTCACTGGACATACATATACACTCCACACTCCCATCCTAGGTAATCTTGGTGAACTTCTCATGAGCCAACGTCTCACTTCACCAAAGCAAGGTGGTATCCTTCAAAGACCCTGAGACAGTGGCAAATACGGCTCCGACTGCTGAATCCTTTACATACACATTCTATGGACACCTAGTGGACTGCATGGATTGTGCTATCCCAAATAACAACAGGAATCACTCCTCCAATGGCAGGGGACATGTCTGGTAGACCCCAGCCATTAATAAGCTGTACAACATCAGGAGGAAGCTACTACATGATAGAGCACAATCACAGATGGGGAAAGCATCTGTGATCTGTACTAGCAGACAGCTACGATCACTCATGTACTTATCTAAGGGCTGGTTCTCACGGACAATTGCACCAGACACGTAGGACTATCACTAGGCCTTCTTCAGTTATGTGAGGAACCTGGGTGGACACTCACTGATATGCTGTGAGTTACTGCATACTGACTAAACTTACCCTGAACCCACTGGCATAGCCAAAATCCTGGCAAACAGGTTCAGTGCAGATGTCTCCCCCCATCCCCCCTAGGGAGCAACTATCCATCCCAACAGAGTGTAACCTCCCTGACATCACACAGTAACAGGTGAGTGCTGCCCTCCCCAAAGCATACATTACAGCATCAATGGGACCAGATGGTGTCCTGGCCTGCATCTTACACAAGCTTCATGATAGATGTAACCCTCACATTACATCACTGTGCAATATCAGAGTTACTACAGGATATGTACCCATGGAATGGCATACAGCGACAGTGGTCCCACTCCACAGAGTTGGTGCCACAATGGACCACAGACAATATTGCCCTATAAGCCTAACTAGCCAGTTCTGCAAAGCTATGGAGCGTATTGTCATGGGACTCTTACACATAGACATCGGGAACCTACAGACACTGTGTCCTACACAGTTTAGCATTGTTGTGGGCAGATCCTGCCTCTTGAACATGTTTGTATTCTTTAGACGGTTAACAGGTCCATCAACATAGGGACAGTTGTACACGCAGCCTACCTGAACCTTGCAAAACCCTTCCACACAATAACCCACTGGGCCATTATGCATAGGCTCACCAGCATCGATATGGACACATATCTCACATGATGGATTGCTACCTGGATCAGGGATAGCACACACATGGTCAGAATTGCAGGTGCCATGTCTGACTATACACCAGTTGCACGTGGCATCCCACAAGGCTCGGTCCTGGGACCTCTCTTGTTCAGTATATATTTGTCTGACGTACAGGCTACCACAGGGGGAATATGGCTGACCTTGTTCCCACTTGACTGCAAAGTGGGTGCCATAATCAACTCTCCAGCTGCCACATGCATGCTCCAACAGGGTCTCACAGAGATGGATGACTGGTGCCTGAGCCATGGCCTACAGCTAAATGCCATTAGTTGCATAGTCATCCCCTTTGGGAATAACAACATGCCCGCACATTACCACATAGGTAGTACTCCATTACATATGGTAGGAGTTGTTAGGTGATTGGGGACATGACTTGTTTGTACTGTCGCCTTTGACATTCACATTGCCAATGTAGTTGGACAGACCTTCTATATAAGCCACCTTATACCATATGGTTTCACATCTAGATCGAGTGAGGTCATTGTGCCCCTATACTCATCACAGCCATTCTTGGTTACAATGCCACCTTTGGGGTGTACCTTACCCAACACCTGCAGCAACTGTACTGGCCACAGAAATTCCTCACCAAGCAGATGTAGGGGCTCACACGGATGACCTGCACAGTTCAGATGCAGTAACTCCAGCTCTACTCAGTCACTTACCACCTACTCGGATATGATGTGTGCCTGTTGTTTATAGTAATACCCAACCCAGAATTACTGGGCATGCTCTACCTCAGGATATCCGACTCCCTTGTAGCTACACACTCCAGGGACATATACCTCAGCACAGATGTTAATAGGACATGCTGGAGGGGCAGATTCTTATCCCAGGGCCTCCACTCACTCTAGATTGTGATCACAGTTTCACATAGGCAGAGCCACCCACTGACCACCTATGGGGGACATCTTGACGGCTGTATGGGTGATCGTATGTTTACCCCTGGGATATCTTCTGTGTCCCTGCTAGACAGAGGCACACTAGCCTAAACGTACATGGGCTATCTTGTGTGACCTACTATTCACTGGCACGGTGTAGTAATCTGACAGGGTTGCAAAAGCCAAACACACTCTGGCTAGGCTTGTACATGCCCTAGGGCAGATAGCCTAGTATAGACCTCTGAACCTATGCTTATGTTCGGGATGCACAATATTTATTGCTGATACTGTTTGCAGGTCTTTATCGTCTTTGCTTTCCCAGTTTCTATGAACAACTTAGGTATCTGCAGAACATGTTTGATCAGGACAGGGTTCCACTATATTATATATGTGTCTGTTGTCGTGTAGCTGTGTGCACAGGGCAGACTGCTGGATAGTGAGAGGTTCCTGGGTTAACACATGCAACTGCCAGATATGTGTGGCCCACTGCTGTACTCAGACATGGCCTAAGTGTGTGAGCATGCCCAGTTCAAGCTTTCCATGTTTTGTTGCCTTACATATGTCTCATTTATTCAAGTGTGTGAGCATGCCCAGTGTGATCTTTCAGTATGTTGCAATCTGAAGTCTACTACATTTGTGGATGTGTGTGAACATGACCAATATTAACATTTATACTGTGTGTGTTGGAAGTCAAGTTCTGTTCTTACTGCAGGACTCACCTTTGTGTCATAACTCAACAGGGATTATGCTGTGCCTGCAGGGTTTCCATGAGATACTTTGCATAGACTTATCAACATTCCTTCATACTGGCTGACCACTGCAATACTGTCATGGTTTAGTGGTTCAGTACTTTAACTATAGTGCACAATATCCTGGGTTCAAGGCCCATCATTGCTTTATATTTTCTTACTGAGCAGACCAGACTGCTTAAGAGACAGTTAAGCAAATATGACCATGTTGGCTTTTGTTCAGCTATGCCCTACTTAGACCAGGCTTGTCCGACATTGCTGTATATTCACCAACTTTGCTGGACATTGCCCAATATTACTCTGCATTGACCACAGTTGTACTAGTTGATGTGTGCGATTCTGTTTGCATATACTACATGGTGGTAAATGCTGTTTAGCACTGCCTTAAATTAGTTAACACATGGCAATCATGCCTCAGGTGGTGCTGCAGGGCTGCCTATGTCTGATGCACATACTACACTCCCTGTACACGTTTGAAAGCAGGTAGTGTCAACTTAGGCATCCCTTTTACTATATGTGCGAGTCAGAGAGAGGTATAATTTCCGGAGTTCCTACTGAGCCAGTGTATGTGCTATGCGTTGCCTCTTTGCCAAGGCCAAAGCATACTGGGCACGCCTCCTTCTGCCTATTGGGCAGGCTCAGGTTGTTCCTCCTCTGAGTCACGCTCTGCCTGTGATGACCTTGGCAATGGTGGGGGGCTGTTTGGCCCAGCCCTATGCTGGTCCTGCTGCAGCTGTTTTCGCAGGATCATATTATGTAGCATAGCACATACCATGACAATTTGGGTACATGTAGTTGGTGAGTACTGCAAGGCTCCACCAGATGTGTCCAGGCATCGGAACCGTGACTTGAGCAGCCCAAACACATGCTCGATTACATTTCATGTTTGTGTGTGTGCCTCATTATGGCATTCCTGTTCAGGTGTGTGTGCATTTCTGATGGTGTCATCAGCCACAGCTCCAGTGCATAGCCAGCATCCCCCACTAGGTGACCATGTGGGATGTCCCCATTGGCAAATGTCTGGTACAACTGCGTCAGATGCCAGATATGGGAATCATGGTAGCTTCCAGGGCAGCCAGCACACACATTCAGTATTATGCACTGGGCATCACACATGACCTGGCAGTTGATGGAGGGAAAGCCCTTGCGGTTGAAGTAGACCCTACCCCGCTCGCCAGCTGGTGCATTGTATGTGCGTACAGTCTATTGCACCCACTACCTCAGGGTATTCTGCTATTTGCTGGAAGAGACACATATTGCTGGCCAATACCTCATGGGAATTGGGGAAATATACATGATCACCGACATGTGCTGACATGGCATCCAGGAACTGGTGCAGTACCCTGGATGCTGATGCCTGTGATATCCCCATTATATCATCAGTTAGTCTCTGGAAGGTACCTGTTGCTAATATTCTTAGGCCAACACATACCTTGGTTTCCACTGGGATGGGTTCCTCTCTGTTGGTTCTGTGTGTGAGGCGTGGCCTGCACAGCTCAACAATTTGCTGCAGGAGGTCTCTGTCCACTCTATAGCGCTCCACTATCTCCAGCTGATGTAGCCCCAGGTAGGTTACCCTGGGCCTGTACACTCTTCTCCGTCTCCTCACTGTGGGTTGTCCAGCAGCATTTCCATTGTTACCACCCTCAGCATGTTGCATATGTTGCCTTATAACAGCAATGGCAGCCCCTAACATTTCTTTGTCTCAGTAAAGCTTTTTCAGTTTTCACTTCTATTAGCTTACTGCAGTGTCTCTTGTGAGAAACATAATGGACTGTTGTTTGCAGAGTTTTAAGTGCTAGGCTGGGCTGGGCTAGTGTACTGCCTGTGTAATTGCCTGATTCTGATTGTTTTCCCCTGCTAGCTCTGCTAGTACTCCCTGGTAGCTTCCTACTATTTGTTGTGCTTCCTATTTCCTTTCTGTTTCCTCGGGGGGGCAGCGCCATGCACACAAGCGCAAACACGCTCACAGCAGCTCACAAGCGCGCACACATGCTTACACGGACTACAACTTGCTTATTTGGGTTAAAACATGCGCACACCAGCACAAACATGCTCACAACCCTTTAAACTGCCTTATGCATGCTTACTCTGGCTTAAACGTGCACACTCACGCTTACACTCGCTCACACTGTCTTACTCGGGTTTACAGGTGCGCACATGCGCGCATACCCGCTCAGGAAGAAACTTTGGTTTTATTCATGGCATACACCTTCCATTTCTTGCCTTTACCTAGCCTACCTGTTGACACACCTCTTTCAGTGATGTGTAAATGACAGCTGACACATGCCACTCTGCTCCAATGAGCTTCCCTTCTTTCATACATACCAAACTCATGATGTCACCTATCTTCGACTTTGTTACTCCCCTTATCCTACTCCTACACTCCACTGACTGTGCTCATTTGCTATGTAAACCTGCAATTCACTATCCTAACCCTCCTTTGCATAGGATTGCCTACTAATGCTTGGTTACATCTCTTAGACTGTGCTTCCCCCCTTAGCAACCTCTACTTGGTGGCCATGTTGTCTTCAGCCTGCCATTCCCTTGCATTGTAAATTAACAATTTAAATAAAATCCACATTTGTGGGTTTTCATTTTTATTTTTCTGGTTTTTAGAGCGCAGCCCATTTGCACAGCGCTGCGCTACAGTTAAACATCGGAAATCGGAGAAAAAAAATTAATTTTTTTTTTCATATTGCATCTGGAAACATTGTCATTGGCCGTATATTTGGCCATTATCATGCTTCCTGCACTGGATGCAACCTTTATTTGGAGCTGTCACAGCTACGTTTTGCTATTTGCAGAATGGTACTCAATTGTCAACTGAGTACATTTCTGCAGATAACACTGCTCTTACTCGGACAGGTTAGGGTTTCCTGAATCGCAAATCTACCTCATTTGCATGCCTTTCGCCTGCAATTGAGGTAATTTGCATAACCCGGCCCTGTCCGTGTAAGAGCCGTTTTAGGAGCTCTCTTGCATGCCTCTGCAGGCTGTTCCTGGATCGCTCGTCTGACATGATGGCTGCATGGAGTCTTACTCTACTCTTAGACTCCGTGCAAGCCATCGTGAATCCGGCCCAATGTTTGCTAAATTTTAATAGTTGCATAAAACAGGTATTTTGTATCTGAAACATCTACATGTAATATGAAATAGTTTTAGCAGTTCAAATGCTACAAGAATAAACTTTTATTTGGGCAAAAAAGTGAAATTCTGTACTTTGTATTAGCCCTGGGTATGTTTTGTCCTGCAAAATCTCATGTTTCTACAAAAACTGTCCCACTTTCATCATTGTTTCTACAAAAACTGTCCCACTTCCATCATTGTTTCAGACATTGGTTGTTGCAGCACTTTTGAAGAACTAGGAATAGATTGTTATACATTAACCTAGGTATTCTCAGTTCAAATATATCAGGTTTATTCTCTAAAACATTACATTCAGCTTAAGGCTTATTCGTAAATACATAACTATGCTTCTGAGGTCATCTAACTATGGCTCCATTATCTGTTTATACCTCACAGGACTTCAGTTTTATTTGTTTTCTGCACTATGACACCAGTTGTTCTCCACTTTTTCCCCCTGCAACTTTAGGCATACTTGTTGGCCTGGTCATCAACAAACTGTTTGAATTCAGAACCCAAAAAGATTCTGGAACTCAGGCTCTACTCTACTAAACCCAGGCACCAAAAGCAACCCCCGTCCAAATCCTGACAAAACCCCTGCCGAACTCTCTTCACTTTTCAATTCCTACTTTATAGATACTATAGCCAAACTAGCTGCCACCTTTCCACAAACTAGTCATAACAACAACCCAATAACTAATTTCTCATCAACAAATTCTACTCCCCAGTCTTTTACCTTCTCTCCTGTTCCTACTTCCACTATAACTAAGCTCTTGTTAACACTCAAGCCTGGTAGCACCACCCCAGATAACCTAAGCCCTGAGTACCTACAAATGTCAGCCAGACCTGTCAGCTACCCCATCAGTATTCTCATACAGATCTATCCAAGAATCCTATGCACTCCACATCTGGAAAAAACCCTACATCATTCCTCTACATAAAGCAGGCAACAACACCAAAATCTATAATTTTCACCCTATTGGCTTACTATCCCCCATCTCTAAAATAATGGAAAAATGCATTCAAACTCACCTCATGAATTATCTGCTCCAAAACCAAATCCTTTGCACCTCTCAGCATGGCTTTTGACCTGGACACAGCACTAAAGCTGCTCTCCTTTTCTTTTTGAACACTGTCAGCCACCATCGCAATGATGGCAAAATCATCTCTGTACTTTTCCTTGATCTCTCTAAGGCCTTTGACACCATCTCCCATTCTCTCCTCCTTTCTAAGCTCTCACATCTAGGCATGTCCACTTCCACCCTTGACTGGTTTTCCAACTATCTTTCAAACAAACAAGCTACCAAATGGCTACACTCCCTTTCACCTTTTCCCACTACTGCCACAGGAGTTCCCGAAGGATCAGTCTTGGGACCCCTTCTTTTCAGTATCTTCATTAACGACTTTCACTCTTCTATCACCCATGTATCTACAGTACAATACACAGATGATTCTACTATTATCTGCTCCAGCACCTCAGAAACAGAACTTCTGACTATGACCTAAAATGCTTTTTCCATTACTGAATCCTGGATGACCAATAACCACCTTGCCCTTAACCCTGGTAAACCAAACTCCTGATCTTTACACCCCCAAAAAACATCCACTCTTAATAAATCAAATTTCACCATCTACTCATCTAACAAAACTGCCATAGAGGTAGTCCACAATACCAAATTTCTCGGCATTACTGTAGACGATAACTTAACATTCGACCAATGCGGTCACAACAGCATAAAAAAAAACACCAAAAACTTGGGACCCTTTATAGACATAAGCACTTCTTAAATTACTCCACTAGAAAAACACTTACCCGGACTTTTCTCCTACCATCTCTCCTCTATGGGGACCTTATTCTTACAAACATCCAGACCTGCTTAAAAACTAAGATGGAATCCTGCTATAACAAAATTGCTAAGTTTGTGACAAATGCAAAATATTCTTCCCATCACTGCCACTCTTCACAATCCTTGAACTGGCTTGAACTCCCACAACATCTCACATGAATACAACCGTTATATACAAACCACATGAATGCCTAGCCCTCACCTCCCTTCTAACAACCAAATAGGCATCTCAGATTTGAAAATCAGTCTCTTATCCAAGTAACTAGGCCAAAACTCCCTGAAAGGCAGAATTTCTACTCTTCCACTGTAGCCAAACTCTGGAATTCTCTTCCACCTTCTCTCAGGACCATTAATAGCACCCCCTTATTCAAAAAGTCCTTACATCAATATCTCTCCTCTCAATGGCTCTGCCCATGTATGATCTCCAATGCCCTGACAACTTTATATTCCTATTGGACCCCTTTTTAACCTATACTCATCTCTTTCTTCCTTCTTGTGTGTCACCCTTGAAAATCTTCCTTTACCCTATTTGCCTCACAAGATATACGAACAATAGTATAGTTAGTTGCCCATGCTTGTTTATGCATACAACACAAGCTATTCTGCTCAGTCTATCTGCCTAAAGTGCAATGTATAATTGTATATGTGTATGGCTTATCTGTCCTGTCTGTTAAATTCTTAACATATTGGATACCTTTGCCATGAATCAAAGCAGATTTCAATCACTTCTAACCATATAAGTGTATAATTTCCCAATTGATTCTTCTGGTTAATACACTTTTTGTAACTCAACTACATTTTAGTAACTCTTGTTTATTAATACTCTTTTTGTAACTCTACTACAGTTTTGGTAACTCTTGATAAACAAATTTATATTTTCTTGTATAATGTTATGGAGCTTTTCTCCCCAGGCCTCCACTGAAAACGGGCTCATTTCAGCCCAGTGGACTTTCCTGGTTAACAAAAGCAAATAAAGAAATGTGAGATAAATTGTGTACCCTTGTCTCTAACCACTTAGGTTCATAAGTAAGTAGTAGGCTAGCTGCCCTTGTGGGGCACTTTTTTAAGCTTAGCCAATTTCCCAGAAGTGAGAATCAAACTCTGTACCTTGTGTCTGGGAGGTAAACATCTTAACCATTATGCCAACCCCAACCAAAAGCTTTTCCTTATTCCATACCTTGTGAACATAGTTTTGGACCTGGAATTTATTTGTTGGCTTATTGTGGTTGGTACATGTATCATTTCTATGTCATGAGACTTATAGTCCACAATTATGTTGCAATTTTTACCTTCAGACTCTCACAAGTGAACAGCTAGCTTTTACCAATGACCTTGAAGTAAGGGTGACAACAGTAACATCTTTCACATGCTTTGAGATAGTTTATGGATGATAGAGCTTTGACATTTTGACATAAACTTCATATTGTTATGGTTGATGTCTGTGCGCCATACTGACATTTTGGTTCTTTCTCAACATTTTAAGAGACCTTCTTGACATTGGTGCATTCGATATAGCACTTCATCATGTTGTGACAGGGTTACTACTATTCTGCCTTGAAATGACAATAAAGCCTCATGCTGTGGTCACTGCACTCTGACTGTGCAGTGTGCAACACTTATGTAAAGATGCTTTTTGTGTCCAGTGATGTGGTTATCCATGTTGAGCATATTGGATAACACTTTGTAACTCATGGTCATTTCTGGCACTTGCATTAGCTTTTCTAGTCTCCTGGTAGTCAGGGATCTGATTGCCATTATTCTTTTCCCATAGTTGGCAATATATTCTTTGTTATCTGAGAATAGATAGTCAGGTATATTATTTCTGGATAACACATCTGCTGTGAGTAACTGCTTTTCAGGCACATGTACTTCTATTGGTGTTAAACCTTCTGATTTTCATTAACTGTCTTTAGTATTTGGATTGCAGCAGGCAGAGTGCTTCTCTATGCTTGGCAGTGCACATTTATCTCAGATACCAGGTAGCCAAAGTAGAAACCAAAGGATGTTCTACTCTTCTTTCCTTTTGTCTAAGTAAAGTCAGAAGAGTTACTAATCAATACCTTTCCAACTACTTTCAAATTGAATTTCTACCTGTTATGGCAGGTACGGGAAAATTATGCAAAGCTATCCTACAGCATATTCTACCAGAAATGTCTACATCCAATGTCTTCTTTTGGAACACTTCACTGGATATTTGCAGATGCTACCTGGGCATCTCTTGAAACCCTTTCAAAACATTGAAAGTGGAATGTAAACTTTACATCTAGGATGTACTTTGAGACTCCAAAAATCAAATAAATGTTCCATTAAGACATCCACAGAGAAAGACTGAGCTGGGAGCTCTGACCTGTGTTTTGTAGTATCTAGAGATTGGTAACATTTGTTTCAGGAATAATGTGTACTCACCAGAATCATGCATCTGTGCATAGAAAAGCACACCTTATGTCTCCTTGCCTTTAGTCTAATGTTTTGCTTGGTCCAGAGCTGGATTATTTTTTGGAGAAGTGTATTATTATTTTTTTCAAAAAAAGGTTTAGCAACCAAAAAAAAGTATTGTGAGCTCAGTGGTCTTAATGGTCATTGTATTAACCCTATTTATTCTTGTGACTGCACTTCTATTCACTGATCCATATTAAGGTGAGCATCCATAACTGTCTTCTAAAGTTTATAGTGTTTCCTACTTCATGTGGCTGAAAAACAAACTTGAGGGCATAATAGACAATGCAAAGAAAAAAATTAACAATCTAATTATAGCACAAGTACATAATGGAATTTTAATGTGTTCTGTCATGAAGTAGATTGTTACATCTTATCTTAACAACACAGCATGGATTTAACTGCTATGTGGTGAAAAGGGATGTGACAATGTTTCTTAACATGCTTTGCAGACCACCATACTGGGCTGTAACAATTGTACTGACCTCTACCTACCTTGCCTTTGAAAAATAAGTGCATTACCTCTACAAGCAAAATAAACACTGTTACAACTGCTGAAGCTGTCAATGGAAACAAAACAAACTGCAAGGAAAACCTTCGGTAGACCACCACGGCACTATGATGCAACTTAAAACCACAAAAAGTCATATAGATCTTTGTTTAGCCATCTTTCCATGAGTAACTCATATACATGTCTGTTGAAGCTGTTAATCATCCTGTCAACTTCTTGTCTACCTAATTTCTTGTAAGTCTACATATCACACAGCATTAGATTCATCTTTCTTGTATACCATTCAGAGTCCATTACCACAATGCCTCCTCCTTTTTCAGCTGGTTTAATAACCAGATCTTCTCTTTTTCTAAGCTCCTTGAAGGCATCCCGTTCCTGTCGTGTCATATTATAGAAGCCTCCTTGCCGGTTGCCATTTTCTCTTGACTTGGCTAACTCAGTTTCACAAAGATGTATAAATAAGTCTATTGTAGGGTGGTTTACAGGTGTAAAAAGGCTCTGTTTTTTATAACAAGTGGTAGGTTGATCATTCCCTGATCCAAAAACTGACCTGAGTTTATTTATCATGATGCAGTGTTTCTTGCTTACTGCTGCCACAAAGCTTCCAGCAGCTGTACATGCTGCCTCTGCTAACACGAATTGTCACACACAATTTCTGTTGCTATGGCAATGAGCCACAAGAGGATGATTGGACTCAACGAGTCCTATAGTAACCTATCACCACAGGGATACATGTCTAAGAAAACAATTGGTTAGAACTAAGAAGCTTATCCAATAGGAAAGTTACCACTGAATGCTTCACTACTGACTGTTGACTAATTTCTAGAACCGCAGTTGGCGTCTATGCTTCCAATCA
Organism: Protopterus annectens; assembly: GCF_019279795.1. Lineage (NCBI taxonomy): Eukaryota > Metazoa > Chordata > Ceratodontiformes > Protopteridae > Protopterus > Protopterus annectens. The sequence goes on from NC_056728.1 coordinate 1,291,231,644, forward strand.
GTACTAAGACTATGAATCTGCATTTCCATATGTGGATCATCCCACATTTGTGATTGGGCATCTGGGTTTTAAATAGAATCTGTAGCAGGATTCACACATGATCTGAAGAAGGCTATATCAGCCGAAAGCACTTATAGGACCAATTTTTATTCCTGCATTTTACAGTTTTACTCAATAAATTTGTGGTTTTAACAGTTGCATTGTGGTGCCATGGTGGTCTGCTGAAGGTTTTCCTTGCATTACCTCTACAAGTGCTGAATGTAATGACCAAACTTGTTGAGTTGACATCATATCAGGAACAAATCTCAGATTATGAATGGTTGAGTAAGTTATATATAACGTTTTCTGATCTTGCAGAATATTCCATGCTTTGCAGCTTTGCCCACTGAAAAGTCATGTAAACATGTTTGCTTCTGTTGATCTAATTTGCTTCTGTAATAGTCTTCTTCAATCAATTAAAATGGTGTACACAAAACTCACTGGCATTCTCAACAAACTCCCGAATGACAGAGGAAAACTAAGCTGTATGTGTTAAATGCAGTGAGCTCATTAGGTTATTCCAAACAGGGGCATGTATATTTTCATTTTCTTTGCTTCTGTTTTATTAAATGGCAGCACCAGCTTGCATACACATAAGCTTTGTGTTATATACCTTGAGATATGTTGATTATATGTTATATCACATTTCACCTGATGTCTTTGTATATGTCAGAAAAGTGCTCTGATCCTATTTATGCAGCATGCTTCAGAAACTGAATACCTCCCTTCACCCTGGGATGGCCTTAGGGAAAAAAAGCTTAATCAAAGGTTAAAAAGTGATAAAATACTGTAGTCTGTTAAATAATGAGATCATTGGCTAATGTTAATTAAGGGAAAGCACTGAATAAGTGAGGAAGTATCACATTGCTCCCAGCAATAAAACTGTCCCAAAACTATTTGATTATCATGTAATTTGATGAAATGAAGAGCGAAAAATTAAATGCATTAAAATCAGCTGAGTGATACTTTTCACCTTTGTGAATGGAAACGATTGTAACTTATTTTGTTTCTAGGTCACAAATTTGTCAGAATAAGGTGAAAGTATTGAATATATTAAACAAGCCCTGTGGAGACATTATGGCTACGACAGATAAACAGTGTTACTAAGCAATCTTGTCATACAGCTCAGCTACCATGTGTGTCCTTGCAAATGGTTAAAGAGCAGGTGATTATAACAGGCATTTAAAATCATTAACACTGTAAGGATGATAAAATCGAAATGTCCACACAAGACAGCAAGATGCAGGTGTCAATGAAAAGGACATGAAATGCTTTATAAGACTGTTGAAAAACAGAAAGTCTACAAATGCAAAAGAATGTCATAAATACAAAAAAAAAATACAATGAGTTTTTTCTCTGGGGCTTTAGTTTGAGCCAGCATAGTTTATGAACTTTATATTAAGTTTCAGGTATAAAATACCAATTTGTATAAAGCTATATGGAATTTACAACCTACTAGAAACTGTACTAGGAGATAACTTGAAAGAAGATTATTAGTAAAAAAAAAAAAAAAGGCAGACAAAGCCAAGAACATAAAACAATGTTTGAAAAATAGAGGCAGAGAAGGAGAAAGGTAGTGTTTCAACCCTAAGTCCAACCTACCCTGATTAATGACTTTATATGCAATGTGCAGCCTTAAATGTTTGAACTGTATTGCTTTCCCTAGGTTATTTTTTTTCTGCGCTGATTTCTTATTGATAAAAATGTTGAGAAGTATTCAGATTTATGCTTCCCAGCAGATTGATTAATTTAGAAGTTTAGCTGCAGTACCCAGTAATGCAGTCAGTACAAATGTATATTTGCTTCAGCTTTTCCTTCCAACTTTTGTTTATAATGACACTATTTTAAAATCCAGAATTTAATGACCTACGAAAAGAAGTGGAACAAATAATGACCACAATAAATCATTTGTAAGCTGAAAACATGTAGAAATTAACAAGGTAAGAAGCAAATTGTGATAGCAGATGTGCCTCTATCTGTCCTACTAAAGGAGAATCCAGGGATACAGGTATCTGTGCCTACTGACCGCAAAGATTTCCTAAGTGTTAAACAGCAACGTCGGACTAGAGAAATAACTGCAGACAAAGATGAATTAGGAAAGTAATCAATGCAATGGAGATGATTAATAATTACTATAAATGTAAGCTACAGCAAGAGCATATATGTGAAAAAGAAATGTTTGATTGCATAATGCCCATTCTATACAGAACTGAAGAAATGGCCTTATACGGTAACACAGAGGAAACCTGTGATACATATTATAATGGAACAGGATCTTAAAGAAAAATATTCTGATGAACATAAAGCACAGTAAGAGCCATAAGCCTGTGTGATGCATTAAAAATGTGGAATGCATGCACTCAAGTAATGAATTCCTTTTGCATATATTAGGAAGTAGAGTGTAGTGATTTGTGACACTTAACTCTGCCAATCTACATTTATATATATATATATATATATATATATATATATATATATGTATGCATTTATTTATTTGTGGGAACAAATCAGTAGTCATCTGATAGAACTTTAACTTATAATACTATTAGACGGAATATTATACTGCAATTTTACTATTAACAAAAGTAGGAAGTTTTGCCAAAGCATTACAATTATTGTAATAATGCCATGAAGAAGTTTATTTTATTTCTGAGTTCTACTTCATAAAATATTCAGCTAAGGCCTCTGGTCTTACCAAAAGGGGACAACATCATATAATATGATGTTTAGATATATTTTTTTTAAATTTTAACTAATTTTATTTATTTTTTTCTTTATTTGTTCTTTCTTTCATGGAGACTATACAAAAATTAAGTACTGCATTTATTTCCCTCTCTCTTTCTCTGTTTTCATATAAAACAATACCCCCAGTGCTTTCTGATTACTTATGCTCTTTTAAGCAGTTTGCATTTTGTATCATTTTAAGGTATAAAGTATGTGCAAACTCTAAAGTTTTTAAACAGTATTACTAAACATATACTGCATATCAAAGAATTGCATTACATCTTTTGCATTTTGAAATGTCTGTCAGTAGATTTTTGTCTGACAGACTTCCATGTTAGTATTTTAAAATGCCCTTACACTGCCATTCAAATAATCTACAAAGCCGACACTTTGTTATAATTTCACAACAATTCCTGTTACCCACATGCATTATTCTAATGATTCACCTGCTAAGGATCATTTGAACAAGTACTTCCAAGAAAAGGATATCTCTTTGTGTATATTTATATCAGCGTACACATATAAGTCTCTGTTTGTATGAAATATATGTTACTTCTAAGCTATAGCTGAGTCTGATCAAATGCACCAAAACTCTATTTGCAAATGTCTGATATAGGAGCACATATCTGCTGTGCCTTCAAGGAATTCTCTTGCTCCTAAAGCAGTTTCCAATGGTTTGGCATCTAAAAATTTAGCAAACATTGACAATATTCAAAAGTTATATCAGCTTTATTAATTTTACAGCACAAAATATTCCTGTTCATTTAAAAGCAGGGAATTGACCTGAGAACTCAGGAGAATAGCTGTCCAATATGAGCATGGTGACCAGCAATTTGTGATAGAATTCCCTATTATTGAATGTGTGAGTAAACAGGATAAGGTTCCAACACACTGGATTCTTTTCTCCAATCTGCCCCATGTTAAAGAATCATTGCAAACATGTTTTCTGTTTGTGCACTGGCAGTAATTCAGAGTTGTTAGGATTTTCATGTGTTCTTCTGTTGTGTGATAAAATAATTAATCTCTCTCTCTCTCTCTCTCTCACCAGTGGTTTTGTCCAGCTGAAACTTTGAATGATTACAGAACAGTGAAGTGTAGCAGAACCAATGTAATATGCTTACATGATGAAATGACACTAAAATCAAGCACCGGAAAAGATTCATATTTTTTAAATAAAATGGGACAATTTGGCATCCATTTTCTACAACAGTTCTTAATATGTTTACCTTATTTGAAAGTGACCTGGCTGCTTGACAATTTGACTGTGTTTGCCACCATGACCCATATTAACTAGTCTGGCAGTTAGCGCAGAGGGTTAAGACTGTAAGCTATAATTCCTGTGGTACAGGGTCTGGTTTCCTCAGCCCTCGTTTGCCTACTGTGTAACCTTAAACAAGTCAGTTTTGCTTATTGATCATATTTTTCTGGGCACTGATGTTGCATGCTGCATAACAGAGATGAAAAGATATAATTCATCACTCTTACACAAGTCACTTAACCATACAATACCAGGGGACAACAGGGAATTTGGGCTAGACGCTATGGTTTCCTGAACTGCAAGCCTTGTAGCTATCTATGAACTGGTCAGGATGTGTTCTGAAATAGCCTTACAGCACCCTGAACTGAGTCTATCAAAAATGATGATGGTGACAATAGGTGCCTGATGATTTCAGATGAACTTTTTGCTTTTAAGGGATATTCCAATTGTTGTTATTGATATTTTTAGAGTAAAATAGCCTTGTATCATTCAGTATTGCTTCTCCTAAGCATCACGGTTTAAATCATTAAGACATAAAGTTTGTGTCATTTTTGTTTGCTTATTTAACTTACCTTACCGAGCACTATAAAAAATAATGCTTTTATAGTTCATAGTCAATTGAATGGTATCACGAGTGCTTTCCCCTTTGTTTTTCATGCTGTTTTATATCTTTCTGAGCATTAATATTGTATACTTCATGACAGAGATGAAAAGATTCTTTGTTTTTGATATATTGTTTGTTGATCGCTGCTCCATGCCATGTTCACCAGTCATTTCTTTCATGTCATCTAGTCACACCTAATTGCTAAATTTAAACTAGCATTTATGTTCATGCCACATAGTTTTGCCCAGTAGCTCTACTGCAGATCATAACTTGGGTCACTAGAACATTATACAAAGAAAATTATCAATAAGTGCAGAAATATTTTGCAAAAATTTTGATAAAATTGTGAGCATTAGGTGAGCATTATTACCCAACCCTAGTAATCTCTAATAGTTTGATATATCAATTGATGTAGCTTGTATTAATCACAAAGGTAACACTTACATTAATCTTCATAAAATACCTTTCCTCACAAAGACAGCATAATATAATAACGTCCAAAAACACATTTGGAGTCCAATTCTTAAGAGTAATAATGCTAACACAAGAGGAAACACCCTCACCAATATACAGCACTTTTAAAACAAAAGCTATCAGACAATGACTACTAGACAAAATCAAAATCATGGTAAATGGCTACGTAAATATATACGATAGATTTAAACTAAGATGCTACTTATGCCATGAATGAAAGTTAATAACAATCTAAAAGTACAGATAAAATATGCCAGCCTGAAGGACATGTGTGTTATAGACACAAAATTAACAATATAAAATCATCCAAAGTCAAGCAACAAATCTAAGACAACAGAGAAGGAATACAAATTAATTAATGAGCCTAACAAAATAATCATGTAATACCATTAGACCCACCCTTAAGTCACAAACTATTATATCTGGTGCCTAATCAACCAAATCTGTGGTACAAACATTCTAAGACTTTTTCTTTCAGTATACCAGTTTAAATTGCACCCCCCCCCTTCATATCCCAATCTGTTACATAACCCCATGCTTATTCTTACCTGTGGAAATTGCTCAACCCTTTTATTTTCTGCCAGCAACAAAAATAAAGAATTAAAATGTTTATTTAGTAGATATTTTTGACATATTATTCCAGTTTTAGAGGATTTATAGTCAACTCCTTCAAACTGATGGGCCATTTAAAGAGTAATCCATATTCTAAACTTCTGCATAAAAAAAATAAAGCAATCTCAGAAATGGAGAAAAAATGTTAACTACAATGCCACCAATATCATGGCCATTGAAGACTACTGGCTATTCATTCTCATCTCACAACTAGTAAAAATATCAAACAAGCTATCTGTGACAATCTTCTCAAATTCATAGTTAGATAACTTTTATGAGACAAAAGTGGAATAATAGGTGAAATAACAATACCTTAACCCTGACATAATATAAATACAATAACAATTCAATAACTATGACATAATCCAATGCTGTAAAGTAATATGTACGTGGCAAAACTGTGCAGTCACAATATTGTCTAGCAAAGCAATTTTCTAAGGTGTATTTTTTTTCATTTTTTTGCCACTACATGCAAAAAGAAGTAGCATTTTGCTATTGTTCCTTTGGTTGATAACTAATTTCCAGGAAGCAGGGTCAGTTTTAAAAAATGCCTTTTCACCTATTACTACACTGAAGGAAGGCCTGGTTTAACAATGACTTAACTCTTAATGGCTTGTTGTCTGCGAGCCCAGGAGTCTTCACTGCTGGGCGTGAACAGGCATTCTCTGTATTTAAGGAAGTGCTTTGCCTTCTGCTTCATCAGTAGGCATGCTGAAAACAGATGATGGAGCCCACTGGCAGTGACCACTCATGTAAGAGGTTATGGATCATACAGGGGCCTTAGCAAATATATGGCCACTGTTTAGTCACCTAAACAATGACAGATTCCAAC